>NW_026700833.1:0-57323 GCF_030435755.1 Ochotona princeps | reverse complement strand
TGGGATGCTGACCAAGCTTCATTTCAGTCCTAGCCATACACAGGGCACTAAGCATAGTGTTAAAAACTGAGTTTTCTTGAGAGCTGCTTGGAAGCCTGATGGTGTGTGAAGTTAGTGAGCCAAATGGAGTTGTTCTCCACAAGAACCACTCGGCTGATCCTTCTTCAATATGCCCTTCACCAACATGCAGTGTTCCTTGATTGAATTAGCTCTCACACCAATATTTGCATCTAGAGCCTTTGCATTGAGGGCTATCTGAAAACGGCTGTGGCGCTGAAGTTGCCTGTGAATGTGGAGTTGGTGGCATGTGGAAACTCGCAAGTGGAGCATTCGTTTGTGTGGGATGCTCTACCAGGTTCATTCCAGATAATGCACTAAACGGGCACTAAGCATAGAGTGTTAAAAGTGAGTTTCTTGAGAGCTGCCTTGGAAGCCTGATGGTGTGTGAAGTAGTGAGCCAAATGGAGTTGTTCTCCACAAGAACCACTCGGCTGATCCTTCTTCAATATGCCCTTCACCAACATGCAGTGTTTCCTTGATTGAATTAGCTCTCACACCAATATTTGCGTCTAGAGCCTTTGCATTGAGTGCTATCTGAAAACGGCTGTGGCTCTGAAGTTGCCTGTGAATGTGGAGTTGGTGGCATGTGAAACCCGCATGTGGAGCATTCGTTTGTGTGGGATGCTCAACAGGTTCATTCCTTCATAATGCACTCAAATGGCACTAAGCATAGAGTGTTGAAAACTGAGTTTCCTTGAGAGCTGCTTGGAAGCCTGATGGTGTGTGAAGTTAGTGAGCCAATGGAGTTGTTCTCCCACAAGAACCACTCGGCTGATCCTTCTTCAATTGCCCTTCACCAACATGCAGTGTTTCCTTGATTGAATTAGCTCTCACACCAATATTTGCGTCTAGAGCCTTTTGCATTGAGGGCTATCTGAAAACGGCTGTGGTGCTGAAGTTGCCTGTGAATGTGGAGTTGGTGGCATGTGAAACCCGCATGTGGAGCATTCATTTGTGTGGGATGCTCTACCAGTTCATTCCTAGATAATTGCACTCAAAGGCACTAAGCATAGAGTGTGAAAACTGAGTTTCCTTGAGAGCTGCTTGGAAGCCTGATGGTATGTGAAGTTAGTGAGCCAAAATGGAGTTGTTCTCCCACAAGAACCACTCGGCTGATCTTCTTCAATATGCCCTTCACCAACATGCAGTGTTTCCTTGATTGAATTAGCTCTCACACCAATATTTGCGTCTAGAGCCTTTGCATGGAGGGCAATGTAAAAACGGCTAGTGGCGCTGAAGTTGCCTGTGAATGTGGAGTTGGTGGCATGTGAAACCCGCATGTGGAGCATTCGTTTGTGTGGGATGCTCTACAGGTTCATTCTAGATAATGCACTCAAAGGGCACTAAGCATAGAGTGTGAAAACTGAGTTTCCTTGAGAGCTGCTTGGAAGCCTGATGGTGTGTGAAATTAGTGAGCCAAATGGAGTTGTTCTCCACAAGAACCACTCGGCTGATCCTTCTTCAATATGCCTTCACCAACATGCAGTATTTCTTCATTGAATTAGCTCTCACACCAATATTTGCGTCTAGAGCCTTTGCATGGGAGGGCTATCTGAAAACGGCTGTGGCGCTGAAGTTGCCTGTGAATGTGGAGTTGGTGGCATGTGAAACCCGCATGTGGAGCATTCGTTTGTGTGGGATGCTCTACCAGGTTCATTCTTAGATAATGCACTCAAAGGGAACTAAGCATAGAGTGTGAAACTGAGTTTCCTTGAGAGCTGCTTGGAAGCCTGATGGTGTGTGAAGTTAGTGAGCCAAATGGAGTTGTTCTCCACAAGAACCACTCGGCTGATCCTTCTTCAATATGCCCCTTCACAACATGCAGTGTTTCCTTGATTGAATTAGCTCTCACACCAATATTTGCGTCTAGAGCCTTTGCATTGAGGGGCTATCTGAAAATGGCTGTGGCGCTGAAGTTGCCTGTGAATGTGGAGTTGGTGGCATGTGAAACCCGCATGTGGAGCATTCGTTTGTGTGGGATGCTCTACCAGGTTCATTCCTAGATAATGCACTCAAAGGGCACTAAGCATAGAGTGTGAAAACTGAGTTTCCTTGAGAGCTGCTTGGAAGCCTGATGGTGTGTGAAGTTAGTGAGCCAAATGGAGTTGTTCTCCCACAAGAACCACTCGGCTGATCCTTCTTCAATATGCCCTTCACCAACATGCCAGTGTTTCCTTGATTGAATTAGCTCTCACACAATATTTGCGTTCTAGAGCCTTTGCATTGAGGGCTATCTGAAAAGGCTGTGGCGCTGAAGTTGCCTGTGAATGTGGGAGTTGGTGCATGTGAAAACCCGCATGTGGACGCATTCGTTTCTGTGGGGATGCCTCTACCAGGTTCATTCCCTAGATAATTGCACTCAAAGGGCACTAAGCATAGAGTGTGAAAACTGAGTTTCCCTTGAGAGCTGCTTGTGGAAGCCTGATGGTGTGTGAAGTTAGTGAGCCAAATGGGGAGTTGTTCTTCTCCACAAGAACCACTCGGCTGATCCTTCTTCAATATGCCCTTCACCAACATGCAGTGTTTCCTTGATGAATTAGCTCTCACACCAATATTTGCGTCTAGAGCCCTTTGCATGGAGGGCTATGTAAAAAACGGCTGTGGCGCTGAAGTTGCCTGTGAATGTGGAGTTGGTGGCATGTGAAACCCGCATGTGGAGCATTCGTTTGTGTGGGATGCTCTACCAGGTTCATTCCTAGATAATGCCACTCAAAGGGCACTAAGCATAGAGTGTGAAAACTGAGTTTCCCTTGAGAGCTGCTTGAAGCCTCCAGATGGTGTGTGAAGTTAGTGACCTCGCACTCTCCTCAGGCTTTGGAGTACTACATATATACAAGAACCACTCGGCTGATCCTTCTTCAATATGCCCTTCACCAACATGCAGTATTTCCTTCATTGAATTAGCTCGTCACACCAATATTTGCGTCTAGAGCCTTTGCATGGAGGGCCTATCTGAAACGGCTGTGGCGCTGAAGGTGCCTGTGAATGTGGAGTTGGTGGCATGTGAAACCCCGCATGTGGAGCATTCGTTTGTGTGGATGCTCTACCAGGTTCATTCTTAGATAATGCACTCAAAGGGAACTAAGCATAGAGTGTGAAACTGAGTTTCCTTGAGAGCTGCTTGGAAGCCTGATGGTTGTGTGAAAGTTAGTGAGCCAAATGGAGTTGTTCTCCCACAAGAACCACTCGGCTGATCCTTCTTCAATATGCCATTCACCAACATGCAGTGTTTCCTTGTTTGAATTAGCTCTCACACCAATAATTGTGTCTAGAGCCTTTGCATTGAGGGCTATCTGAAAACGGCTGTAGCGCTGAATTTGCCTGTGAATGTGGAGTGGTGGCATGTGAAACCCGCATGTGGAGCATCGTTTGTGTGGGATGCTGACCAAGCTTCATTTCAGTCGTAGCCATACAAAGGGCACTAAGCATAGAGTGTAAAAACTGAGTTTCTTGAGAGCTGCTTGGAAGCCTGATAGTGTGTGAAGGTTAGTGAGCCAAATGGAGTTGTTCTCCCACAAGAACACTCGGCTGATCCTTCTTCAATATGCCCTTCACCAACATGCAGTGTTTCCTTCATTGAATTAGCTCTCAACACCAATATTTGCGTTCTAGAGCCTTTGCATTGAGGGCTATCTGAAAACGGCTGTGGCGCTGAAGTTGCCTGTGAATGTGGAGTTGGTGGCATGTGAACCCGCATGTCGAGCATTCGTTTGTGTGGGATGCTCTACCAGGTTCATTCTTAGATAATGCACTCAAAGGCCACTAAGCATAGAGTGTGAAAACTGAGTTTCCTTGAGAGCTGCTTGGAAGCCTGATGGTGTGTGAGTTAGTGAGCCAAATGGAGTTGTTCTCCACAAAGAACACTCGGCTGATCCTTCTTCAATATGCCCGTCACCACATGCAGTGTTTCCTTGATTGAATTAGCTCTCACACCAATATTTGCGTCTAGAGCCTTTGCATTGAGGGCTATCTTGAAACGGCTGTGGCGCTGAAGTTGCCTGTGAATGTGGAGTTGGTGCATGTGAAACCAGCATGTGGAGCATTCGTTTGTGTGGGATGCTCTACCAGGTTCATTTCAGTCCTAGCCATACACAGGGCACTAAGCATAGAGTGTAAAAACTGAGTTTTCTTGAGAGCTGCTTGGAAGCCTGATGGTGTGTGAAGTTAGTGAGCCAAATGAGTTGTTCTCCACAAGAACCACTCGGCCTGATCCTTCTTCAATATGCCCTTCACCAACATGCAGTGTTTCCCTTGATTGAATTAGCTCTCACACGAATATTTGCATCTAGAGCCTTTGCATTGATGGCTATCTGAAAACGGCTGTGGCGCTGAAGTTGCCTGTGAATGTGGAGTTGGTGGCATGTGAAACCCGCAAGTGGAGCATTCATAAGTGTGGATGCTCTACCATGTTCCATTCCTAAGTAATGTACTCAAGGGCATTAAGCATAGAGTGTGAAAACTGAGTTTCCTTGAGAGCTGCTTGGAAGCCTGATGGTGTGTGAAGTTAGTGAGCCAAATGGAGTTGTTCTCCAACAAGAACCACTCAGCTGATCCTTCTTCAATATGCCCTCACAACATGCAGTGTTTCCGTGATTGAATTAGCTCTCACACAATATTTGCGTCTAGAGCCTTTGCATTGAGGGCTATCTGAAAACGGCATGTGGCGCTGAAGTTGCCTGTGAATGTGGAGTTGGTGGCATGTGAAACCCGCATGTGGAGCATTCGTTTGTGTGGGATGCTCTACCAGGTTCATTCCTAGATAATGCACTCAAAGGGCACTAAGCATAGAGTGTGAAAACTGAGTTTCCTTGAGAGCTGCTTGGAAGCCTGATGGTGTGTGAAGTTAGTGAGCCAAATGGAGTTGTTCTCCCACAAGAACCACTCGGCTGATCCTTCTTCAATATGCCCTTCATCAACATGCAGTGTTTCCTTGATTGAATTAGCTCTCACACCATATTTGCGTCTAGAGCCTTTGCATTGAGGGCTATCTGAAAACGGCTGTGGCGCTGAAGTTGCCTGTGAATTGTGGAGTTGGTGGCATGTGAAACCCGCATGTGGAGCATTCGTTTGTGTGGGATGCTGACCAAGCTTCATTTCAGTCCTAGCCATACAAAGAGCACTAAGCATAGAGTGTGAAAACTGAGTTTCCTTGAGAGCTGCTTGGAAGCCTGATGGTTGTGTGAAGTTAGTGAGCCAAATGGAGTTGTTCTCCCACAAGAACCACTCGGCTGATCGTTCTTCAATATGCCCTTCACCAACATGCAGTATTTCCTTCATTGAATTAGCTCTCACACCAATATTTGCGTCTAGAGCCTTTGCATGGAGGGCTATCTGAAAACGGCTGTGGCGCTGAAGTTGCCTGTGAATGTGGAGTTGGTGCATGTGAAACCCGCATGTGAGCATTCGTTTGTGTGGGATGCTCTACCAGGTTCATTCTTAGATAATGCACTCAAAGGGAACTAAGCATAGAGTGTGAAAACTGAGTTTCCTTGAGAGCTGCTTGGAAGCCTGATGGTGTGTGAAGTTAGTGAGCCAAATGGAGTTGTTCTCCCACAAGAACCACTCGGCTGATCCTTCTTCAATATGCCCTTCACCAACATGCAGTGTTTTCCTTGATTGAATTAGCTCTCACACCAATATTTGCGTCTAGAGCCTTTGCATTGAGGGCTATCTGAAACGGCTGTGGTGCTGAAGTTGCCTGTGAATGTGGAGTTGGTGGCATGTGAAACCCGCATGTGGAGCATTCGTTTGTGTGTAATGCTCTACCAGGGTTCATTCCAGATAATGCACTCAAAGGCCACTAAGCATAGAGTGTGAAAACTAAGTTTCCTTGAGAGCTGCTTGGAAGCCTGATGGGTGTGTGAAGTTAGTGAGCCAAATGGAGTTTGTTCTCCACAAGAACCACTCGGCTGATCCTTCTTCAATATGCCCTTCACCAACATGCAGTGTTTCCTTGATTGATTAGCTCTCACACCAATATTTGCATCTAGAGCCTTTGCATTGAGGGCTATCTGAAAACGGCTGTGGCGCTGAAGTTGCCTGTGAATGTGGAGTTGGTGGCATGTGAAACCCGCAAGTGGAGCATTCGTTTGTGTGGGATGCTCTACCATGTTCATTCCCAGATAATGCACTAAACGGGCACTAAGCATAGAGTGTGAAAAGTGAGTTTCCTTGAGAGCTGCTTGGAAGCCTGATGGTGTGTGAAGTTAGTGAGCCAAATGGAGTTGTTCTCCCACAAGAACCACTCGGCTGATCCTTCTTCAATATGCCCTTCACCAACATGCAGTGTTTCCTTGATTGAATTAGCTCTCACACCAATATTTGCGTCTAGAGCCTTTGCATGGAGGGCTATCTGAAAACGGCTGTGGCGCTGAAGTTGCCTGTGAATGTGGAGTTGGTGGCATGTGAAACCCGCAAGTGGAGCATTCGTTTGTGTGGGATGCTCTACCAGGTTCATTCTTAGATAATGCACTCAAAGGGCACTAAGCATAGAGTGTGAAAAGTGAGTTTCCTTGAGAGCTGCTTGGAAGCCTGATGGTGTTTTGAAGTTAGTGAGCCAAATGGAGTTGTTCTCCCACAAGAACCACTCGGCTGATCCTTCTTCAATATGCCCTTCACCAACATGCAGTGTTTCCTTGATTGAATTAGCTCTCACACCAATATTTGCGTCTAGAGCCTTTGCATTGAGGGCTATCTGAAAACGGCTGTGGCGCTGAAGTTGCCTGTGAATGTGGAGTTGGTGGCATGTGAAACCCGCATGTGGAGCATTCGTTTGTGTGGGATGCTGACCAAGCTTCATTTCAGTCCTAGCCATACACAGGGCACTAAGCATAGAGTGTAAAAACTGAGTTTTCTTGAGAGCTGCTTGGAAGCCTGATGGTGTGTGAAGTTAGTGAGCCAAATGGAGTTGTTCTCCCACAAGAACCACTCGGCTGATCCTTCTTCAATATGCCCTTCACCAACATGCAGTGTTTCCTTGATTGAATTAGCTCTCACACCAATATTTGCATCTAGAGCCTTTGCATTGAGGGCTATCTGAAAACGGCTGTGGCGCTGAAGTTGCCTGTGAATGTGGAGTTGGTGGCATGTGAAACTCGCAAGTGGAGCATTCGTTTGTGTGGGATGCTCTACCAGGTTCATTCCCAGATAATGCACTAAACGGGCACTAAGCATAGAGTGTGAAAAGTGAGTTTCCTTGAGAGCTGCTTGGAAGCCTGATGGTGTGTGAAGTTAGTGAGCCAAATGGAGTTGTTCTCCCACAAGAACCACTCGGCTGATCCTTCTTCAATATGCCCTTCACCAACATGCAGTGTTTCCTTGATTGAATTAGCTCTCACACCAATATTTGCGTCTAGAGCCTTTGCATTGAGGGCTATCTGAAAACGGCTGTGGCGCTGAAGTTGCCTGTGAATGTGGAGTTGGTGGCATGTGAAACCCGCAAGTGGAGCATTCGTTTGTGTGGGATGCTCTACCAGGTTCATTCCTAGATAATGCACTCAAAGGGCACTAAGCATAGAGTGTAAAAACTGAGTTTCCTTGAGAGCTGCTTGGAAGCCTGATGGTGTGTGAAGTTAGTGAGCCAAATGGAGTTGTTCTCCCACAAGAACCACTCGGCTGATCCTTCTTCAATATGCCCTTCACCAACATGCAGTGTTTCCTTGATTGAATTAGCTCTCACACCAATATTTGCGTCTAGAGCCTTTGCATTGAGGGCTATCTGAAAACGGCTGTGGCGCTGAAGTTGCCTGTGAATGTGGAGTTGGTGGCATGTGAAACCCGCATGTGGAGCATTCGTTTGTGTGGGATGCTCTACCAAGCTTCATTTCAGTCCTAGCCAGACAAAGGGCACTAAGCATAGAGTGTGAAAACTGAGTTTTCTTGAGAGCTGCTTGGAAGCCTGATGGTGTGTGAAGTTAGTGAGCCAAATGGAGTTGTTCTCCCACAAGAACCACTCGGCTGATCCTTCTTCAATATGCCCTTCACCAACATGCAGTGTTTCCTTCATTGAATTAGCTCTCACACCAATATTTGCGTCTAGAGCCTTTGCATTGAGGGCTATCTGAAAATGGCTGTGGCGCTGAAGTTGCCTGTGAATGTGGAGTTGGTGGCATGTGAAACCCGCATGTGGAGCATTCGTTTGTGTGTAATGCTCTACCAGGTTCATTCCTAGATAATGCACTCAAAGGGCACTAAGCATAGAGAGTGAAAACTGAGTTTCCTTGAGAGCTGCTTGGAAGCCTGAAGGTGTGTGAAGTTAGTGAGCCAAATGGAGTTGTTCTCCCACAAGAACCACTCGGCTGATCCTTCTTCAATATGCCCTTCACCAACATGCAGTATTTCCTTCATTGAATTAGCTCTCACACCAATATTTGCGTCTAGAGCCTTTGCATTGAGGGCTATCTGAAAACGGCTGTGGTGCTGAAGTTGCCTGTGAATGTGGAGTTGGTGGCATGTGAAACCCGCATGTGGAGCATTCGTTTGTGTGTAATGCTCTACCAGGTTCATTCCCAGATAATGCACTCAAAGGCCACTAAGCATAGAGTGTGAAAACTGAGTTTCCTTGAGAGCTGCTTGGAAGCCTGATGGTGTGTGAAGTTAGTGAGCCAAATGGAGTTGTTCTCCCACAAGAACCACTCAGCTGATCCTTCTTCAATATGCCCTTCACCAACATGCAGTGTTTCCTTGATTGAATTAGCTCTCACACCAATATTTGCGTCTAGAGCCTTTGCATTGAGGGCTATCTGAAAACGGCTGTGGCGCTGAAGTTGCCTGTGAATGTGGAGTTGGTGCCATGTGAAACCCGCATGTGGAGCATTCGTTTGTGTGGGATGCTGACCAAGCTTCATTTCAGTCCTAGCCATACACAGGGCACTAAGCATAGAGTGTGAAAACTGAGTTTTCTTGAGAGCTGCTTGGAAGCCTGATGGTGTGTGAAGTTAGTGAGCCAAATGGAGTTGTTCTCCCACAAGAACCACTCGGCTGATCCTTCTTCAATATGCCCTTCACCAACATGCAGTGTTTCCTTGATTGAATTAGCTCTCACACCAATATTTGCATCTAGAGCCTTTGCATTGAGGGCTATCTGAAAACGGCTGTGGCGCTGAAGTTGCCTGTGAATGTGGAGTTGGTGGCATGTGAAACCCGCAAGTGGAGCATTCGTTTGTGTGGGATGCTCTACCAGGTTCATTCCTAGATAATGCACTCAAAGGGCACTAAGCATAGAGTGTAAAAACTGAGTTTCCTTGAGAGCTGCTTGGAAGCCTGATGGTGTGTGAAGTTAGTGAGCCAAATGGAGTTGTTCTCCCACAAGAACCACTCGGCTGATCCTTCTTCAATATGCCCTTCACCAACATGCAGTGTTTCCTTGATTGAATTAGCTCTCACACCAATATTTGCATCTAGAGCCTTTGCATTGAGTGCTATCTGAAAACGGCTGTGGCGCTGAAGTTGCCTGTGAATGTGGAGTTGGTGGCATGTGAAACCCGCATGTGGAGCATTCGTTTGTGTGGGATGCTCTACCAGGTTCATTTCAGTCCTAGCCATACAAAGGGCACTAAGCATAGAGTGTGAAAACTGAGTTTCCTTGAGAGCTGCTTGGAAGCCTGATGGTGTGTGAAGTTAGTGAGCCAAATGGAGTTGTTCTCCCACAAGAACCACTCGGCTGATCCTTCTTCAATATGCCCTTCACCAACATGCAGTGTTTCCTTGATTGAATTAGCTCTCACACCAATATTTGCGTCTAGAGCCTTTGCATTGAGGGCTATCTGAAAACGGCTGTGGCGCTGAGGTTGCCTGTGAATGTGGAGTTGGTGGCATGTGAAACCCGCATGTGGAGCATTCGTTTGTGTGGGATGCTCTACCAGATTCATTCCTAGATAATGCACTCAAAGGGCACTAAGCATAGAGTGTAAAAACTGAGTTTCCTTGAGAGCTGCTTGGAAGCCTGATGGTGTGTGAAGTTAGTGAGCCAAATGGAGTTGTTCTCCCACAAGAACCACTCGGCTGATCCTTCTTCAATATGCCCTTCACCAACATGCAGTGTTTCTTTGATTGAATTAGCTCTCACACCAATATTTGCGTCTAGAGCCTTTGCATTGAGGGCTATCTGAAAACGGCTGTGGCGCTGAGGTTGCCTGTGAATGTGGAGTTGGTGGCATGTGAAACCCGCATGTGGAGCATTCGTTTGTGTGGGATGCTCTACCAGGTTCATTCCTAGATAATGCACTCAAAGGGCACTAAACATAGAGTGTGAAAACTGAGTTTCCTTGAGAGTTGCTTGGAAACCTGATGGTGTGTGAAGTTAGTGAGCCAAATGGAGTTGTTCTCCCACAAGAACCACTCGGCTGATCCTTCTTCAATATGCCCTTCACCAACATGCAGTGTTTCCTTGATTGAATTAGCTCTCACACCAATATTTGCGTCTAGAGCCTTTGCATTGAGGGCTATCTGAAAACGGCTGTGGCGCTGAAGTTGCCTGTGAATGTGGAGTTGGTGGCATGTGAAACCCGCATGTGGAGCATTCATAAGTGTGGGATGCTCTACCAAGCTTCATTTCAGTCCTAGCCAGACAAAGGGCACTAAGCATAGAGTGTGAAAACTGAGTTTCCTTGAGAGCTGCTTGGAAGCCTGATGGTGTGTGAAGTTAGTGAGCCAAATGGAGTTGTTCTCCCACAAGAACCACTCAGCTAATCCTTCTTCAATATGCCCTTCACCAACATGCAGTGTTTCCTTGATTGAATTAGCTCTCACACCAATATTTGCGTCTAGAGCCTTTGCATTGAGGGCCATCTGAAAACGGCTGTGGCGCTGAAGTTGCCTGTGAATGTGGAGTTGGTGGCATGTGAAACCCGCATGTGGAGCATTCGTTTGTGTGGGATGCTCTACCAGGTTCATTCCCAGATAATGCACTCAAAGGGCACTAAGCATAGAGTGTGAAAACTGAGTTTCCTTGAGAGCTGCTTGGAAGCCTGATGGTGTGTGAAGTTAGTGAGCCAAATGGAGTTGTTCTCCCACAAGAACCACTCGGCTGATCCTTCTTCAATATGCCCTTCACCAACATGCAGTGTTTCCTTGATGGAATTAGCTCTCACACCAATATTTGCGTCTAGAGCCTTTGCATTGAGGGCTATCTGAAAACGGCTGTGGCGCTGAAGTTGCCTGTGAATGTGGAGTTGGTGGCATGTGAAACCCGCATGTGGAGCATTCGTTTGTGTGGGATGCTGACCAAGCTTCATTTCAGTCCTAGGCACTCAAGGGCACTAAGCATAGAGTGTGAAAACTGAGTTTCCTTGAGAGCTGCTTGGAAGCCTGATGGTGTGTGAAGTTAGTGAGCCAAATGGAGTTGTTCTCCCACAAGAACCACTCGGCTGATCCTTCTTCAATATGCCCTTCACCAACATGCAGTGTTTCCTTGATTGAATTAGCTCTCACACCAATATTTGCGTCTAGAGCCTTTGCATTGAGGGCTATCTGAAAACGGCTGTGGCGCTGAGGTTGCCTGTGAATGTGGAGTTGGTGGCATGTGAAACCCGCATGTGGAGCATTCGTTTGTGTGGGATGCTCTACCAGGTTCATTCCTAGATAATGCACTCAAAGGGCACTAAGCATAGAGTGTAAAAACTGAGTTTCCTTGAGAGCTGCTTGGAAGCCTGATGGTGTGTGAAGTTAGTGAGCCAAATGGAGTTGTTCTCCCACAAGAACCACTCGGCTGATCCTTCTTCAATATGCCCTTCACCAACATGCAGTGTTTCCTTGATTGAATTAGCTCTCACACCAATATTTGCGTCTAGAGCCTTTGCATTGAGGGCTATCTGAAAACGGCTGTGGCGCTGAAGTTGCCTGTGAATGTGGAGTTGGTGGCATGTGAAACCCGCAAGTGGAGCATTCATAAGTGTGGGATGCTCTACCATGTTCATTCCTAGATAATGTACTCAAAGGGCATTAAGCATAGAGTGTGAAAACTGAGTTTCCTTGAGAGCTGTTTGGAAGCCTGATGGTGTGTGAAGTTAGTGAGCCAAATGGAGTTGTTCTCCCACAAGAACCACTCGGCTGATCCTTCTTCAATATGCCCTTCACCAACATGCAGTGTTTCCTTGATTGAATTAGCTCTCACACCAATATTTGCGTCTAGAGCCTTTGCATTGAGGGCTATCTGAAAACGGCTGTGGCGCTGAAGTTGCCTGTGAATGTGGAGTTGGTGGCATGTGAAACCCGCATGTGGAGCATTCGTTTGTGTGGGATGCTGACCAAGCTTCATTTCAGTCCTAGGCACTCAAAGGGCACTAAGCATAGAGTGTGAAAACTGAGTTTCCTTGAGAGCTGCTTGGAAGCCTGATGGTGTGTGAAGTTAGTGAGCCAAATGGAGTTGTTCTCCCACAAGAACCACTCGGCTGATCCTTCTTCAATATGCCCTTCACCAACATGCAGTGTTTCCTTGATTGAATTAGCTCTCACACCAATATTTGCGTCTAGAGCCTTTGCATTGAGGGCTATCTGAAAACGGCTGTGGCGCTGAAGTTGCCTGTGAATGTGGAGTTGGTGGCATGTGAAACCCGCATGTGGAGCATTCGTTTGTGTGGGATGCTCTACCAGGTTCATTCCTAGATAATGCACTCAAAGGGCACTAAGCATAGAGTGTAAAAACTGAGTTTCCTTGAGAGCTGCTTGGAAGCCTGATGGTGTGTGAAGTTAGTGAGCCAAATGGAGTTGTTCTCCCACAAGAACCACTCGGCTGATCCTTCTTCAATATGCCCTTCACCAACATGCAGTGTTTGCTTGATTGAATTAGCTCTCACACCAATATTTGCGTCTAGAGCCTTTGCATTGAGTGCTATCTGAAAACGGCTGTGGCGCTGAAGTTGCCTGTGAATGTGGAGTTGGTGGCATGTGAAACCCGCAAGTGGAGCATTCATAAGTGTGGGATGCTCTACCATGTTCATTCCTAGATAATGTACTCAAAGGGCATTAAGAATAGAGTGTGAAAACTGAGTTTCCTTGAGAGCTGCTTGGAAGCCTGATGGTGTGTGAAGTTAGTGAGCCAAATGGAGTTGTTCTCCCACAAGAACCACTCAGCTGATCCTTCTTCAATATGCCCTTCACCAACATGCAGTGTTTCCTTGATTGAATTAGCTCTCACACCAATATTTGGGTCTAGAGCCTTTGCATTGAGGGCTATCTGAAAACGGCTGTGGCGCTGAGGTTGCCTGTGAATGTGGAGTTGGTGGCATGTGAAACCCGCATGTGGAGCATTCGTTTGTGTGGGATGCTCTACCAGGTTCATTCCTAGATAATGCACTCAAAGGGCACTAAGCATAGAGTGTAAAAACTGAGTTTCCTTGAGAGCTGCTTGGAAGCCTGATGGTGTGTGAAGTTAGTGAGCCAAATGGAGTTGTTCTCCCACAAGAACCACTCGGCTGATCCTTCTTCAATATGCCCTTCACCAACATGCAGTGTTTCCTTGATTGAATTAGCTCTCACACCAATATTTGCATCTAGAGCCTTTGCATTGAGTGCTATCTGAAAACGGCTGTGGCGCTGAAGTTGCCTGTGAATGTGGAGTTGGTGGCATGTGAAACCCGCATGTGGAGCATTCGTTTGTGTGGGATGCTCTACCAGGTTCATTTCAGTCCTAGCCATACAAAGGGCACTAAGCATAGAGTGTGAAAACTGAGTTTCCTTGAGAGCTGCTTGGAAGTCTGATGGTGTGTGAAGTTAGTGAGCCAAATGGAGTTGTTCTCCCACAAGAACCACTCGGCTGATCCTTCTTCAATATGCCCTTCACCAACATGCAGTGTTTCCTTGATGGAATTAGCTCTCACACCAATATTTGCGTCTAGAGCCTTTGCATTGAGGGCTATCTGAAAACGGCTGTGGCGCTGAAGTTGCCTGTGAATGTGGAGTTGGTGGCATGTGAAACCCGCATGTGGAGCATTCGTTTGTGTGGGATGCTGACCAAGCTTCATTTCAGTCCTAGGCACTCAAGGGCACTAAGCATAGAGTGTGAAAACTGAGTTTCCTTGAGAGCTGCTTGGAAGCCTGATGGTGTGTGAAGTTAGTGAGCCAAATGGAGTTGTTCTCCCACAAGAACCACTCGGCTGATCCTTCTTCAATATGCCCTTCACCAACATGCAGTGTTTCCTTCATTGAATTAGCTCTCACACCAATATTTGCGTCTAGAGCCTTTGCATTGAGGGCTATCTGAAAACGGCTGTGGCGCTGAGGTTGCCTGTGAATGTGGAGTTGGTGGCATGTGAAACCCGCATGTGGAGCATTCGTTTGTGTGGGATGCTCTACCAGGTTCATTCCTAGATAATGCACTCAAAGGGCACGAAGCATAGAGTGTAAAAACTGAGTTTCCTTGAGAGCTGCTTGGAAGCCTGATGGTGTGTGAAGTTAGTGAGCCAAATGGAGTTGTTCTCCCACAAGAACCACTCGGCTGATCCTTCTTCAATATGCCCTTCACCAACATGCAGTGTTTCCTTGATTGAATTAGCTCTCACACCAATATTTGCGTCTAGAGCCTTTGCATTGAGTGCTATCTGAAAACGGCTGTGGCGCTGAAGTTGCCTGTGAATGTGGAGTTGGTGGCATGTGAAACCCGCAAGTGGAGCATTCATAAGTGTGGGATGCTCTACCATGTTCATTCCTAGATAATGTACTCAAAGGGCATTAAGCATAGAGTGTGAAAACTGAGTTTCCTTGAGAGCTGTTTGGAAGCCTGATGGTGTGTGAAGTTAGTGAGCCAAATGGAGTTGTTCTCCCACAAGAACCACTCGGCTGATCCTTCTTCAATATGCCCTTCACCAACATGCAGTGTTTCCTTGATTGAATTAGCTCTCACACCAATATTTGCGTCTAGAGCCTTTGCATTGAGGGCTATCTGAAAACGGCTGTGGCGCTGAAGTTGCCTGTGAATGTGGAGTTGGTGGCATGTGAAACCCGCATGTGGAGCATTCGTTTGTGTGGGATGCTCTCCAAGCTTCATTTCAGTCCTAGGCATTCAAAGGGCACTAAGCATAGAGTGTGAAAACTGAGTTTCCTTGAGAGCTGCTTGGAAGCCTGATGGTGTGTGAAGTTAGTGAGCCAAATGGAGTTGTTCTCCCACAAGAACCACTCGGCTGATCCTTCTTCAATATGCCCTTCACCAACATGCAGTGTTTCCTTGATTGAATTAGCTCTCACACCAATATTTGCGTCTAGAGCCTTTGCATTGAGGGCTATCTGAAAACGGCTGTGGCGCTGAGGTTGCCTGTGAATGTGGAGTTGGTGGCATGTGAAACCCGCATGTGGAGCATTCGTTTGTGTGGGATGCTCTACCAGGTTCATTCCTAGATAATGCACTCAAAGGGCACTAAGCATAGAGTGTAAAAACTGAGTTTCCTTGAGAGCTGCTTGGAAGCCTGATGGTGTGTGAAGTTAGTGAGCCAAATGGAGTTGTTCTCCCACAAGAACCACTCGGCTGATCCTTCTTCAATATGCCCTTCACCAACATGCAGTGTTTCCTTGATTGAATTAGCTCTCACACCAATATTTGCGTCTAGAGCCTTTGCATTGAGTGCTATCTGAAAACGGCTGTGGCGCTGAAGTTGCCTGAGAATGTGGAGTTGGTGGCATGTGAAACCCGCAAGTGGAGCATTCATAAGTGTGGGATGCTCTACCATGTTCATTCCTAGATAATGTACTCAAAGGGCATTAAGCATAGAGTGTGAAAACTGAGTTTCCTTGAGAGCTGCTTGGAAGCCTGATGGTGTGTGAAGTTAGTGAGCCAAATGGAGTTGTTCTCCCACAAGAACCACTCGGCTGATCCTTCTTCAATATGCCCTTCACCAACATGCAGTGTTTCCTTGATTGAATTAGCTCTCACACCAATATTTGGGTCTAGAGCCTTTGCATTGAGGGCTATCTGAAAACGGCTGTGGCGCTGAGGTTGCCTGTGAATGTGGAGTTGGTGGCATGTGAAACCCGCATGTGGAGCATTCGTTTGTGTGGGATGCTCTACCAGGTTCATTCCCAGATAATGCACTCAAAGGGCACTAAGCATAGAGTGTAAAAACTGAGTTTCCTTGAGAGCTGCTTGGAAGCCTGATGGTGTGTGAAGTTAGTGAGCCAAATGGAGTTGTTCTCCCACAAGAACCACTCGGCTGATCCTTCTTCAATATGCCCTTCACCAACATGCAGTGTTTCCTTGATTGAATTAGCTCTCACACCAATATTTGCATCTAGAGCCTTTGCATTGAGTGCTATCTGAAAACGGCTGTGGCGCTGAAGTTGCCTGTGAATGTGGAGTTGGTGGCATGTGAAACCCGCATGTGGAGCATTCGTTTGTGTGGGATGCTCTACCAGGTTCATTTCAGTCCTAGCCATACAAAGGGCACTAAGCATAGAGTGTGAAAACTGAGTTTCCTTGAGAGCTGCTTGGAAGTCTGATGGTGTGTGAAGTTAGTGAGCCAAATGGAGTTGTTCTCCCACAAGAACCACTTGGCTGATCCTTCTTCAATATGCCCTTCACCAACATGCAGTGTTTCCTTGATTGAATTAGCTCTCACACCAATATTTGCGTCTAGAGCCTTTGCATTGAGGGCTATCTGAAAACGGCTGTGGCGCTGAAGTTGCCTGTGAATGTGGAGTTGGTGGCATGTGAAACCCGCATGTGGAGCATTCGTTTGTGTGGGATGCTCTACCAGGTTCATTCCTAGATAATGCACTCAAAGGGCACTAAACATAGAGTGTGAAAACTGAGTTTCCTTGAGAGCTGCTTGGAAGCCTGATGGTGTGTGAAGTTAGTGAGCCAAATGGAGTTGTTCTCCCACAAGAACCACTCGGCTGATCCTTCTTCAATATGCCCTTCACCAACATGCAGTGTTTCCTTGATTGAATTAGCTCTCACACCAATATTTGCGTCTAGAGCCTTTGCATTGAGGGCTATCTGAAAACGGCTGTGGCGCTGAAGTTGCCTGTGAATGTGGAGTTGGTGGCATGTGAAACCCGCATGTGGAGCATTCGTTTGTGTGGGATGCTGACCAAGCTTCATTTCAGTCCTAGCCATACAAAGGGCACTAAGCATAGAGTGTGAAAACTGAGTTTCCTTGAGAGCTGCTTGGAAGCCTGATGGTGTGTGAAGTTAGTGAGCCAAATGGAGTTGTTCTCCCACAAGAACCACTCGGCTGATCCTTCTTCAATATGCCCTTCACCAACATGCAGTGTTTCCTTGATTGAATTAGCTCTCACACCAATATTTGCGTCTAGAGCCTTTGCATTGAGGGCCATCTGAAAACGGCTGTGGCGCTGAAGTTGCCTGTGAATGTAGAGTTGGTGGCATGTGAAACCCGCATGTGGAGCATTCGTTTGTGTGGGATGCTCTACCAGGTTCATTCCTAGATAATGCACTCAAAGGGCACTAAGCATAGAGTGTGAAAACTGAGTTTCCTTGAGAGCTGCTTGGAAGCCTGATGGTGTGTGAAGTTAGTGAGCCAAATGGAGTTGTTCTCCCACAAGAACCACTCGGCTGATCCTTCTTCAATATGTCCTTCACCAACATGCAGTGTTTCCTTCATTGAATTAGCTCTCACACCAATATTTGCGTCTAGAGCCTTTGCATTGAGGGCTATCTGAAAACGGCTGTGGCGCTGAAGTTGCCTGTGAATGTGGAGTTGGTGGCATGTGAAACCCGCATGTGGAGCATTCGTTTGTGTGGGATGCTCTACCAGGTTCATTCCTAGATAATGCACTCAAAGGGCACTAAGCATAGAGTGTGAAAACTGAGTTTCCTTGAGAGCTGCTTGGAAGCCTGATGGTGTGTGAAGTTAGTGAGCCAAATGGAGTTGTTCTCCCACAAGAACCACTCGGCTGATCCTTCTTCAATATGCCCTTCACCAACATGCAGTGTTTCCTTGATTGAATTAGCTCTCACACCAATATTTGCGTCTAGAGCCTTTGCATTGAGGGCTATCTGAAAACGGCTGTGGCGCTGAAGTTGCCTGTGAATGTGGAGTTGGTGGCATGTGAAACCCGCATGTGGAGCATTCGTTTGTGTGGGATGCTCTCCAAGCTTCATTTCAGTCCTAGGCATTCAAAGGGCACTAAGCATAGAGTGTGAAAACTGAGTTTCCTTGAGAGCTGCTTGGAAGCCTGATGGTGTGTGAAGTTAGTGAGCCAAATGGAGTTGTTCTCCCACAAGAACCACTCGGCTGATCCTTCTTCAATATGCCCTTCACCAACATGCAGTGTTTCCTTCATTGAATTAGCTCTCACACCAATATTTGCGTCTAGAGCCTTTGCATTGAGGGCTATCTGAAAACGGCTGTGGCGCTGAGGTTGCCTGTGAATGTGGAGTTGGTGGCATGTGAAACCCGCATGTGGAGCATTCGTTTGTGTGGGATGCTCTACCAGGTTCATTCCTAGATAATGCACTCAAAGGGCACTAAGCATAGAGTGTAAAAACTGAGTTTCCTTGAGAGCTGCTTGGAAGCCTGATGGTGTGTGAAGTTAGTGAGCCAAATGGAGTTGTTCTCCCACAAGAACCACTCGGCTGATCCTTCTTCAATATGCCCTTCACCAACATGCAGTGTTTCCTTGATTGAATTAGCTCTCACACCAATATTTGCGTCTAGAGCCTTTGCATTGAGTGCTATCTGAAAACGGCTGTGGCGCTGAAGTTGCCTGAGAATGTGGAGTTGGTGGCATGTGAAACCCGCAAGTGGAGCATTCGTTTGTGTGGGATGCTCTACCATGTTCATTCCTAGATAATGTACTCAAAGGGCATTAAGCATAGAGTGTGAAAACTGAGTTTCCTTGAGAGCTGCTTGGAAGCCTGATGGTGTGTGAAGTTAGTGAGCCAAATGGAGTTGTTCTCCCACAAGAACCACTCGGCTGATCCTTCTTCAATATGCCCTTCACCAACATGCAGTGTTTCCTTGATTGAATTAGCTCTCACACCAATATTTGGGTCTAGAGCCTTTGCATTGAGGGCTATCTGAAAACGGCTGTGGCGCTGAGGTTGCCTGTGAATGTGGAGTTGGTGGCATGTGAAACCCGCATGTGGAGCATTCGTTTGTGTGGGATGCTCTACCAGGTTCATTCCTAGATAATGCACTCAAAGGGCACTAAGCATAGAGTGTAAAAACTGAGTTTCCTTGAGAGCTGCTTGGAAGCCTGATGGTGTGTGAAGTTAGTGAGCCAAATGGAGTTGTTCTCCCACAAGAACCACTCGGCTGATCCTTCTTCAATATGCCCTTCACCAACATGCAGTGTTTCCTTGATTGAATTAGCTCTCACACCAATATTTGCATCTAGAGCCTTTGCATTGAGTGCTATCTGAAAACGGCTGTGGCGCTGAAGTTGCCTGTGAATGTGGAGTTGGTGGCATGTGAAACCCGCATGTGGAGCATTCGTTTGTGTGGGATGCTCTACCAGGTTCATTTCAGTCCTAGCCATACAAAGGGCACTAAGCATAGAGTGTGAAAACTGAGTTTCCTTGAGAGCTGCTTGGAAGTCTGATGGTGTGTGAAGTTAGTGAGCCAAATGGAGTTGTTCTCCCACAAGAACCACTTGGCTGATCCTTCTTCAATATGCCCTTCACCAACATGCAGTGTTTCCTTGATTGAATTAGCTCTCACACCAATATTTGCGTCTAGAGCCTTTGCATTGAGGGCTATCTGAAAACGGCTGTGGCGCTGAAGTTGCCTGTGAATGTGGAGTTGGTGGCATGTGAAACCCGCATGTGGAGCATTCGTTTGTGTGGGATGCTCTACCAGGTTCATTCCTAGATAATGCACTCAAAGGGCACTAAACATAGAGTGTGAAAACTGAGTTTCCTTGAGAGCTGCTTGGAAGCCTGATGGTGTGTGAAGTTAGTGAGCCAAATGGAGTTGTTCTCCCACAAGAACCACTCGGCTGATCCTTCTTCAATATGCCCTTCACCAACATGCAGTGTTTCCTTGATTGAATTAGCTCTCACACCAATATTTGCGTCTAGAGCCTTTGCATTGAGGGCTATCTGAAAACGGCTGTGGCGCTGAAGTTGCCTGTGAATGTGGAGTTGGTGGCATGTGAAACCCGCATGTGGAGCATTCGTTTGTGTGGGATGCTGACCAAGCTTCATTTCAGTCCTAGCCATACAAAGGGCACTAAGCATAGAGTGTGAAAACTGAGTTTCCTTGAGAGCTGCTTGGAAGCCTGATGGTGTGTGAAGTTAGTGAGCCAAATGGAGTTGTTCTCCCACAAGAACCACTCGGCTGATCCTTCTTCAATATGCCCTTCACCAACATGCAGTGTTTCCTTGATTGAATTAGCTCTCACACCAATATTTGCGTCTAGAGCCTTTGCATTGAGGGCCATCTGAAAACGGCTGTGGCGCTGAAGTTGCCTGTGAATGTAGAGTTGGTGGCATGTGAAACCCGCATGTGGAGCATTCGTTTGTGTGGGATGCTCTACCAGGTTCATTCCTAGATAATGCACTCAAAGGGCACTAAGCATAGAGTGTGAAAACTGAGTTTCCTTGAGAGCTGCTTGGAAGCCTGATGGTGTGTGAAGTTAGTGAGCCAAATGGAGTTGTTCTCCCACAAGAACCACTCGGCTGATCCTTCTTCAATATGTCCTTCACCAACATGCAGTGTTTCCTTCATTGAATTAGCTCTCACACCAATATTTGCGTCTAGAGCCTTTGCATTGAGGGCTATCTGAAAACGGCTGTGGCGCTGAAGTTGCCTGTGAATGTGGAGTTGGTGGCATGTGAAACCCGCATGTGGAGCATTCGTTTGTGTGGGATGCTCTACCAGGTTCATTCCTAGATAATGTACTCAAAGGGCACTAAGCATAGAGTGTGAAAACTGAGTTTCCTTGAGAGCTGCTTGGAAGCCTGATGGTGTGTGAAGTTAGTGAGCCAAATGGAGTTGTTCTCCCACAAGAACCACTCGGCTGATCCTTCTTCAATATGCCCTTCACCAACATGCAGTGTTTCCTTGATTGAATTAGCTCTCACACCAATATTTGCGTCTAGAGCCTTTGCATTGAGGGCTATCTGAAAACGGCTGTGGCGCTGAAGTTGCCTGTGAATGTGGAGTTGGTGGCATGTGAAACCCGCATGTGGAGCATTCGTTTGTGTGGGATGCTCTACCAGGTTCATTCCTAGATAATGCACTCAAAGGGCACTAAGCATAGAGTGTGAAAACTGAGTTTCCTTGAGAGCTGCTTGGAAGCCTGATGGTGTGTGAAGTTAGTGAGCCAAATGGAGTTGTTCTCCCACAAGAACCACTCGGCTGATCCTTCTTCAATATGCCCTTCACCAACATGCAGTGTTTCCTTCATTGAATTAGCTCTCACACCAATATTTGCGTCTAGAGCCTTTGCATTGAGGGCTATCTGAAAACGGCTGTGGCACTGAAGTTGCCTGTGAATGTGGAGTTGGTGGCATGTGAAATCCGCATGTGGAGCATTCATTTGTGTGTGATGCTCACCAGGTTCATTCTTAGATAATGCACTCAAAGGGCACTAAACATAGAGTGTGAAAACTGAGTTTCCTTGAGAGCTGCTTGGAAGCCTGATGGTGTGTGAAGTTAGTGAGCCAAATGGAGTTGTTCTCCCACAAGAACCACTCGGCTGATCCTTCTTCAATATGCCCTTCACCAACATGCAGTGTTTCCTTGATTGAATTAGCTCTCACACCAATATTTGCGTCTAGAGCCTTTGCATTGAGGGCTATCTGAAAACGGCTGTGGCGCTGAAGTTGCCTGTGAATGTGGAGTTGGTGGCATGTGAAACCCGCATGTGGAGCATTCGTTTGTGTGGGATGCTGACCAAGCTTCATTTCAGTCCTAGCCATACAAAGGGCACTAAGCATAGAGTGTGAAAACTGAGTTTCCTTGAGAGCTGCTTGGAAGCCTGATGGTGTGTGAAGTTAGTGAGCCAAATGGAGTTGTTCTCCCACAAGAACCACTCGGCTGATCCTTCTTCAATATGCCCTTCACCAACATGCAGTGTTTCCTTGATTGAATTAGCTCTCACACCAATATTTGCGTCTAGAGCCTTTGCATTGAGGGCTATCTGAAAACGGCTGTGGCGCTGAGGTTGCCTGTGAATGTGGAGTTGGTGGCATGTGAAACCCGCATGTGGAGCATTCGTTTGTGTGGGATGCTAACCAAGCTTCATTTCAGTCCTAGCCATACAAAGGGCACTAAGCATAGAGTGTGAAAACTGAGTTTCCTTGAGAGCTGCTTGGAAGCCTGATGGTGTGTGAAGTTAGTGAGCCAAATGGAGTTGTTCTCCCACAAGAACCACTCGGCTGATCCTTCTTCAATATGCCCTTCACCAACATGCAGTGTTTCCTTGAATGAATTAGCTCTCACACCAATATTTGCGTCTAGAGCCTTTGCATTGAGGGCTATCTGAAAACGGCTGTGGCGCTGAAGTTGCCTGTGAATGTGGAGTTGGTGGCATGTGAAACCCGCATGTGGAGCATTCGTTTGTGTGGGATGCTCTACCAGGTTCATTCCTAGATAATGCACTCAAAGGGCACTAAGCATAGAGTGTGAAAACTGAGTTTCCTTGAGAGCTGCTTGGAAGCCTGATGGTGTGTGAAGTTAGTGAGCCAAATGGAGTTGTTCTCCCACAAGAACCACTCGGCTGATCCTTCTTCAATATGCCCTTCACCAACATGCAGTGTTTCCTTGATTGAATTAGCTCTCACACCAATATTTGCGTCTAGAGCCTTTGCATTGAGGGCTATCTGAAAACGGCTGTGGCGCTGAAGTTGCCTGTGAATGTGGAGTTGGTGGCATGTGAAACCCGCATGTGGAGCATCCGTTTGTGTGGGATGCTGACCAAGCTTCATTTCAGTCCTAGGCACACAAAGAGCACTAAGCATAGAGTGTGAAAACTGAGTTTCCTTGAGAGCTGCTTGGAAGCCTGATGGTGTGTGTGAAGTTAGTGAGCCAAATGGAGTTGTTCTCCCACAAGAACCACTCAGCTGATCCTTCTTCAATATGCCCTTCACCAACATGCAGTGTTTCCTTGATTGAATTAGCTCTCACACCAATATTTGCGTCTAGAGCCTTTGCATTGAGGGCTATCTGAAAACGGCTGTGGCGCTGAAGTTGCCTGTGAATGTGGAGTTGGTGGCATGTGAAACCCGCATGTGGAGCATCCGTTTGTGTGGGATGCTGACCAAGCTTCATTTCAGTCCTAGGCACACAAAGAGCACTAAGCATAGAGTGTGAAAACTGAGTTTCTTGAGAGCTGCTTGGAAGCCTGATGGTGTGTGAAGTTAGTGAGCCAAATGGAGTTGTTCTCCCACAAGAACCACTCGGCTGATCCTTCTTCAATATGCCCTTCACCAACATGCAGTGTTTCCTTGATTGAATTAGCTCTCACACCAATATTTGCGTCTAGAGGCCTTTGCATTGAGGGCTATCTGAAAACGGCTTGTGGCGCTGAAGTTGCCTGTGAATGTGGAGTTGGTGGCATGTGAAACCCGCATGTGGAGCATTCATTTGTGTGGGATGCTCTACCAGGTTCATTCCTAGATAATGCACTCAAAGGGCACTAAGCATAGAGTGTGAAAAGTGAGTTTCCTTGAGAGCTGCTTGGAAGCCTGATGGTGTGTGAAGTTAGTGAGCCAAATGGAGTTGTTCTCCCACAAGAACCACTCAGCTGATCCTTCTTCAATATGCCCTTCACCAACATGCAGTGTTTCCTTGATTGATTTAGCTCTCACCAATATTTGCGTCTAGAGCCTTTGCATTGAGGGCTATCTGAAAACGGCTGTGGCGCTGAAGTTGCCTGTGAATGTGGAGTTGGTGGCATGTGAAACCCGCATGTGGAGCATTCGTTTGTGTGGGATGCTCTACCAGGTTCATTCTAGATAATGCACTCAAAGGCCCTAAGCATAGAGTGTGAAAACTGAGTTTCCTTGAGAGCTGCTTGGAAGCCTGATGTGTGTGAAGTTAGTGAGCCAAATGGAGTTGTTCTCCCACAAGAACCACTCGGCTGATCCTCCTTCAATATGCCCTTCACCAAAATGCAGTGTTTCCTTGATTGAATTAGCTCTCACACCAATATTTGCGTCTAGAGCCTTTGCATTGAGGGCCATCTGAAAACGGCTGTGGCGCTGAAGTTGCCTGTGAATGTGGAGTTGGTGGCATGTGAAACCCGCATGTGGAGCATTCGTTTGTGTGGGATGCTCTACCAGGTTCATTTCAGTCCTAGGCACTCAAAGGGCACTAAGCATAGAGTGTGAAACTGAGTTTCCTTGAGAGCTGCTTGGAAGCCTGATGGTGTGTGAAGTTAGTGAGCCAAATGGAGTTGTTCTCCCACAAGAACCACTCGGCTGATCCTTCTTCAATATGCCCTTCACCAACATGCAGTGTTTCCTTGATTGAATTAGCTCTCACACCAATATTTGCGTCTAGAGCCTTTGCATTGAGGGCTATCTGAAAATGGCTGTGGCGCTGAAGTTGCCTGTGAATGTGGAGTTGGGTGCATGTGAAACCCGCATGTGGAGCATTCGTTTGTGTGGGGATGCTCTACCAGGTTCATTCCTAGATAATGCACTCAAATGGGCACTAAGCATAGAGTGTGAAAACTGAGTTTCCTTGAGAGCTGCTTGGAAGCCTGATGGTGTGTGAAGTTAGTGAGCCAAATGGAGTTGTTCTCCCACAAGAACCACTCGGCTGATCCTTCTTCAATATGCCCTTCAGCAACATGCAGTGTTTCCTTGATTGAATTAGCTCTCACACCAATATTTGCGTCTAGAGCCTTTGCATTGAGGGGCTATCTGAAAACGGCTGTGGCGCTGAAGTTGCCTGTGAATGTGGAGTTGGTGGCATGTGAAACCCGCATGTGGAGCATTCGTATGTGTGTGATGCTCACCAGGTTCATTCTAGATAATGCACTCAAACGGGCACTAAACATAGAGTGTGAAAACTGAGTTTCCTTGAGAGCTGCTTGGAAGCCTGATGGTGTGTGAAGTTAGTGAGCCAAATGGAGTTGTTCTCCCACAAGAACCACTCGGCTGATCCTTCTTCAATATGCCCTTCACCAACATGCAGTGTTTCCTTGATTGAATTAGCTCTCACACCAATATTTGCGTCTAGAGCCTTTGCATTGAGGGCTATCTGAAAACGGCTGTGGCGCTGAAGTTGCCTGTGAATGTGGAGTTGGTGGCATGTGAAACCCGCATGTGGAGCATTCGTTTGTGTGGGATGCTCTACCAGGTTCATTCCTAGATAATGCACTCAAAGGGCACTAAACATAGAGTGTGAAAACTGAGTTTCCTTGAGAGCTGCTTGGAAGCCTGATGGTGTGTGAAGTTAGTGAGCCAAATGGAGTTGTTCTCCCACAAGAACCACTCGGGCTGATCCTTCTTCAATATGCCCTTCACCAACATGCAGTGTTTCCTTGATTGAATTAGCTCTCACACCAATATTTGCATCTAGAGCCTTTGCATTGAGGGCTATCTGAAAACGGCTGTGGCGCTGAAGTTGCCTGTGAATGTGGAGTTGGTGGCATGTGAAACCCGCATGTGGAGCATCCGTTTGTGTGGGATGCTGACCAAGCTTCATTTCAGTCCTAGCCATACAAAGGGCACTAAGCATAGAGTGTGAAAACTGAGTTTCCTTGAGAGCTGCTTGGAAGCCTGATGGTGTGTGAAGTTAGTGAGCCAAATGGAGTTGTTCTCCCACAAGAACCACTCAGGCTGATCCTTCTTCAATATGCCCTTCACCAACATGCAGTGTTTCCTTGATTGAATTAGCTCTCACACCAATATTTGCGTCTAGAGCCTTTGCATTGAGGGCTATCTGAAACGGCTGTGGCGCTGAAGTTGCCTGTGAATGTGGAGTTGGTGGCATGTGAAACCCGCATGTGGAGCATTCGTTTGTGTGGGATGCTAACCAAGCTTCATTCAGACCCTAGCCATACAAAGGGCACTAAGCATAGAGTGTGAAAACTGAGTTTCCTTGAGAGCTGCTTGGAAGCCTGATGGTGTGTGAAGTTAGTGAGCCAAATGGAGTTGTTCTCCCACAAGAACCACTCGGCTGATCCTTCTTCAATATGCCCTTCACCAACATGCAGTGTTTCCTTGATTGAATTAGCTCTCACACCAATATTTGCGTCTAGAGCCTTTGCTTTGAGGGCTATCTGAAAACGGCTGTGGCGCTGAAGTTGCCAGTGAATGTGGAGTTGGTGGCATGTGAAACCCGCATGTGGAGCATTCGTTTGTGTGGGATGCTCTACCAGGTTCATTCCTAGATAATGCACTCAAATGGCACTAAGCATAGAGTGTGAAAACTGAGTTTCCTTGAGAGCTGCTTGGAAGCCTGATGGTGTGTGAAGTTAGTGAGCCAAATGGAGTTGTTCTCCCACAAGAACCACTCAGCTGATCCTTCTTCAATATGCCTTCACCAACATGCAGTGTTTCCTTGATTGAATTAGCTCTCACCAATATTTGCGTCTAGAGCCTTTGCATTGAAGGGCTATCTGAAAACGGCTGTGGCGCTGAAGTTGCCTGTGAATGTGGAGTTGGTGGCATGTGAAACCCACATCTGGAGCATTCGTTTTGTGTGGGATGCTCTACCAGGTTCATTCCTAGATAATGCACTCAAAGGGCACTAAGCATAGAGTGTGAAAACTGAGTTTCCTTGAGAGCTGCTTGGAAGCCTGATGGTGTGTGAAGTTAGTGAGCCAAATGGAGTTGTTCTCCCACAAGAACCACTCGGCTTGATCCTCCTTCAATATGCCCTTCACCAACATGCAGTGTTTCCTTGATTGAATTAGCTCTCACACCAATATTTGCGTCTAGAGCCTTTGCATTGAGAACTATCTGAAACGGCTGTGGCGCTGAAGTTGCCTGTGAATGTGGAGTTGGTGGCATGTGAAACCCGCATGTGGAGCATCCGTTTGTGTGGGATGCTGACCAAGCTTCATTTCAGTCCTAGGCACACAAAGAGCACTAAGCATAGAGTGTGAAAACTGAGTTTCCTTGAGAGCTGCTTGGAAGCCTGATGGTGTGTGAAGTTAGTGAGCCAAATGGAGTTGTTCTCCCACAAGAACCACTCGGCTGATCCTTCTTCAATATGCCCTTCACCAACATGCAGTGTTTCCTTGATTGAATTAGCTCTCACACCAATATTTGCGTCTAGAGCCTTTGCATTGAGGGCTATCTGAAAACGGCTGTGGCGCTGAAGTTGCCTGTGAATGTGGAGTTGGTGGCATGTGAAACCCGCATGTGGAGCATTCGTTTGTGTGGGATGCTCTACCAGGTTCATTCCTAGATAATGCACTCAAAGGGCACTAAGCATAGAGTGTGAAAACTGAGTTTCCTTGAGAGCTGCTTGGAAGCCTGATGGTGTGTGAAGTTAGTGAGCCAAATGGAGTTGTTCTCCCACAAGAACCACTCAGCTGATCCTTCTTCAATATGCCCTTCACCAACATGCAGTGTTTCCTTGATTGAATTAGCTCTCACACCAATATTTGCGTCTAGAGCCTTTGCATTGAGGGCCATCTGAAAACGGCTGTGGCGCTGAAGTTGCCTGTGAATGTGGAGTTGGTGGCATGTGAAACCCGCATGTGGAGCATCCGTTTGTGTGGGATGCTGACCAAGCTTCATTTCAGTCCTAGGCACACAAAGAGCACTAAGCATAGAGTGTGAAAACTGAGTTTCCTTGAGAGCTGCTTGGAAGCCTGATGGTGTGTGAAGTTAGTGAGCCAAATGGAGTTGTTCTCCCACAAGAACCACTCGGCTGATCCTTCTTCAATATGCCCTTCACCAACATGCAGTGTTTCCTTGATTGAATTAGCTCTCACACCAATATTTGCGTCTAGGCCTTTGCATTGAGGGCTATCTGAAAACGGCTGTGCGCTGAAGTTGCCTGTGAATGTGGAGTTGGTGGCATGTGAAACCCGCATGTGGAGCATTCGTTTGTGTGGGATGCTCTACCAGGTTCATTCCTAGATGATGCACTCAAAGGGCACTAAGCATAGAGTGTGAAAACTGAGTTTCCTTGAGAGCTGCTTGAAAGCCTTATGGTGTGTGAAGTTAGTGAGCCAAATGGAGTTGTTCTCCCACAAGAACCACTCGGCTGATCCTTCTTCAATATGCCCCTCACCAACATGTAGTGTTTCCTTGATTGAATTAGCTCTCACACCAATATTTGCGTCTAGAGCCTTTGCATTGAGGGCTATCCGAAAATGGCTGTGGCGCTGAAGTTGCCTGTGAATGTGGAGTTGGTGGCATGTGAAAGCCGTATCTGGAGCATTCGTTTGTGTGGGATGCTCTACCAGGTTCATTTCAGTCCTAGCCATACAAAGGGCACTAAGCATAGAGTGTGAAAACTGAGTTTCCTTGAGAGCTGCTTGGAAGCCTGATGGTGTGTGAAGTTAGTGAGCCAAATGGAGTTGTTCTCCACAAGAACCACTCGGCTGATCCTTCTTCAATATGCCCTTCAGCAACATGCAGTGTTTCCTTGATGGAATTAGCTCTCACGACCAATATTTGCGTCTAGAGCCTTTGCTTTGAGGGCTATCTGAAAACGGCTGTGGCGCTGAAGTTGCCTGTGAATGTGGAGTTGGTGGCATGTGAAACCCGCATGTGGAGCATTCGTTTGTGTGGGATGCTCTACCAGATTCATTCCTAGATAATGCACTCAAAGGGCACTAAGCATAGAGTGTGAAAACTGAGTTTCCTTGAGAGCTGCTTGGAAGCCTGATGGTGTGTGAAGTTAGTGAGCCAAATGGAGGTTGTTCTCCCACAAGAACCACTCCGGCTGATCCTTCTTCAATATGCCCTTCACCAACATGCAGTGTTTCCTTGATTGAATTAGCTCTCACACCATATTTGCGTCTAGAGCCATTGCATTGAGGGCTATCTGAAAACGGCTGTGGCGCTGAAGTTTCCTGTGAATGTGGAGTTGGTGGCATGTGAAACCCGCATGTGGAGCATCCGTTTGTGTGGGATGCTGACCAAGCTCATTTCAGTCCTAGGCACACAAAGAGCACTAAGCATAGAGTGTGAAAACTGAGTTTCCTTGAGAGCTGCTTGGAAGCCTGATGGTGTGTGAAGTTAGTGAGCCAAATGGAGTTGTTCTCCCACAAGAACCACTCAGCTGATCCTTCTTCAATATGCCCTTCACCAACATGCAGTGTTTCCTTGATTGAATTAGCTCTCACACCAATATTTGCGTCTAGAGCCTTTGCATTGAGGGCTATCTGAAAACGGCTGTGGCGCTGAAGTTGCCTGTGAATGTGGAGTTGGTGGCATGTGAAACCCGCATGTGGAGCATCCGTTTGTGTGGGATGCTGACCAAGCTTCATTTCAGTCCTAGGCACACAAAGAGCACTAAGCATAGAGTGTGAAAAACTGAGTTTTCTTGAGAGCTGCTTGGAAGCCTGATGGTGTGTGAAGTTAGTGAGCCAAATGGAGTTGTTCTCCCACAAGAACCACTCGGCTGATCCTTCTTCAATATGCCCTTCACCAACATGCAGTGTTTCCTTGATTGAATTAGCTCTCACACCAATATTTGCGTCTAGAGCCTTTGCATTGAGGGCTATCTGAAAACGGCTGTGGCGCTGAAGTTGCCTGTGAATGTGGAGTTGGTGGCATGTGAAACCCGCATGTGGAGCATTCATTTGTGTGGGATGCTCTACCAGGTTCATTCCTAGATAATGCACTCAAAGGGCACTAAGCATAGAGTGTGAAAAGTGAGTTTCCTTGAGAGCTGCTTGGAAGCCTGATGGTGTGTGAAGTTAGTGAGCCAAATGGAGTTGTTCTCCCACAAGAACCACTCAGCTGATCCTTCTTCAATATGCCCTTCACCAACATGCAGTGTTTCCTTGATTGAATTAGCTCTCACCAATATTTGCGTCTAGAGCCTTTGCATTGAGGGCTATCTGAAAACGGCTGTGGCGCTGAAGTTGCCTGAGAATGTGGAGTTGGTGGCATGTGAAACCCGCATGTGGAGCATTCGTTTGTGTGGGATGCTCTACCAGGTTCATTCCTAGATAATGCACTCAAAGGGCACTAAGCATAGAGTGTGAAAACTGAGTTTCCTTGAGAGCTGCTTGGAAGCCTGATGGTGTGTGAAGTTAGTGAGCCAAATGGAGTTGTTCTCCCACAAGAACCACTCGGCTGATCCTCCTTCAATATGCCCTTCACCAAAATGCAGTGTTTCCTTGATTGAATTAGCTCTCACACCAATATTTGCGTCTAGAGCCTTTGCATTGAGGGCCATCTGAAAACGGCTGTGGCGCTGAAGTTGCCTGTGAATGTGGAGTTGGTGGCATGTGAAACCCGCATGTGGAGCATTCGTTTGTGTGGGATGCTCTACCAGGTTCATTCCTAGATAATGCACTCAAAGGGCACTAAGCATAGAGTGTGAAAACTGAGTTTCCTTGAGAGCTGCTTGGAAGCCTGATGGTGTGTGAAGTTAGTGAGCCAAATGGAGTTGTTCTCCCACAAGAACCACTCGGCTGATCCTTCTTCAATATGCCCTTCACCAACATGCAGTGTTTCCTTGATTGAATTAGCTCTCACACCAATATTTGCGTCTAGAGCCTTTGCATTGAGGGCTATCTGAAAATGGCTGTGGCGCTGAAGTTGCCTGTGAATGTGGAGTTGGTGGCATGTGAAACCCGCATGTGGAGCATTCGTTTGTGTGGGATGCTCTACCAGGTTCATTCCTAGATAATGCACTCAAAGGGCACTAAGCATAGAGTGTGAAAACTGAGTTTCCTTGAGAGCTGCTTGGAAGCCTGATGGTGTGTGAAGTTAGTGAGCCAAATGGAGTTGTTCTCCCACAAGAACCACTCGGCTGATCCTTCTTCAATATGCCCTTCAGCAACATGCAGTGTTTCCTTGATTGAATTAGCTCTCACACCAATATTTGCGTCTAGAGCCTTTGCATTGAGGGCTATCTGAAAACGGCTGTGGCGCTGAAGTTGCCTGTGAATGTGGAGTTGGTGGCATGTGAAACCCGCATGTGGAGCATTCGTTTGTGTGTGATGCTCACCAGGTTCATTCTTAGATAATGCACTCAAAGGGCACTAAACATAGAGTGTGAAAACTGAGTTTCCTTGAGAGCTGCTTGGAAGCCTGATGGTGTGTGAAGTTAGTGAGCCAAATGGAGTTGTTCTCCCACAAGAACCACTCGGCTGATCCTTCTTCAATATGCCCTTCACCAACATGCAGTGTTTCCTTGATTGAATTAGCTCTCACACCAATATTTGCGTCTAGAGCCTTTGCATTGAGGGCTATCTGAAAACGGCTGTGGCGCTGAAGTTGCCTGTGAATGTGGAGTTGGTGGCATGTGAAACCCGCATGTGGAGCATTCGTTTGTGTGGGATGCTCTACCAGGTTCATTCCTAGATAATGCACTCAAAGGGCACTAAACATAGAGTGTGAAAACTGAGTTTCCTTGAGAGCTGCTTGGAAGCCTGATGGTGTGTGAAGTTAGTGAGCCAAATGGAGTTGTTCTCCCACAAGAACCACTCGGCTGATCCTTCTTCAATATGCCCTTCACCAACATGCAGTGTTTCCTTGATTGAATTAGCTCTCACACCAATATTTGCATCTAGAGCCTTTGCATTGAGGGCTATCTGAAAACGGCTGTGGCGCTGAAGTTGCCTGTGAATGTGGAGTTGGTGGCATGTGAAACCCGCATGTGGAGCATCCGTTTGTGTGGGATGCTGACCAAGCTTCATTTCAGTCCTAGCCATACAAAGGGCACTAAGCATAGAGTGTGAAAACTGAGTTTCCTTGAGAGCTGCTTGGAAGCCTGATGGTGTGTGAAGTTAGTGAGCCAAATGGAGTTGTTCTCCCACAAGAACCACTCGGCTGATCCTTCTTCAATATGCCCTTCACCAACATGCAGTGTTTCCTTGATTGAATTAGCTCTCACACCAATATTTGCGTCTAGAGCCTTTGCATTGAGGGCTATCTGAAAACGGCTGTGGCGCTGAAGTTGCCTGTGAATGTGGAGTTGGTGGCATGTGAAACCCGCATGTGGAGCATTCGTTTGTGTGGGATGCTAACCAAGCTTCATTTCAGACCTAGCCATACAAAGGGCACTAAGCATAGAGTGTGAAAACTGAGTTTCCTTGAGAGCTGCTTGGAAGCCTGATGGTGTGTGAAGTTAGTGAGCCAAATGGAGTTGTTCTCCCACAAGAACCACTCGGCTGATCCTTCTTCAATATGCCCTTCACCAACATGCAGTGTTTCCTTGATTGAATTAGCTCTCACACCAATATTTGCGTCTAGAGCCTTTGCTTTGAGGGCTATCTGAAAACGGCTGTGGCGCTGAAGTTGCCAGTGAATGTGGAGTTGGTGGCATGTGAAACCCGCATGTGGAGCATTCGTTTGTGTGGGATGCTCTACCAGGTTCATTCCTAGATAATGCACTCAAATGGCACTAAGCATAGAGTGTGAAAACTGAGTTTCCTTGAGAGCTGCTTGGAAGCCTGATGGTGTGTGAAGTTAGTGAGCCAAATGGAGTTGTTCTCCCACAAGAACCACTCAGCTGATCCTTCTTCAATATGCCCTTCACCAACATGCAGTGTTTCCTTGATTGAATTAGCTCTCACCAATATTTGCGTCTAGAGCCTTTGCATTGAGGGCTATCTGAAAACGGCTGTGGCGCTGAAGTTGCCTGTGAATGTGGAGTTGGTGGCATGTGAAACCCACATCTGGAGCATTCGTTTGTGTGGGATGCTCTACCAGGTTCATTCCTAGATAATGCACTCAAAGGGCACTAAGCATAGAGTGTGAAAACTGAGTTTCCTTGAGAGCTGCTTGGAAGCCTGATGGTGTGTGAAGTTAGTGAGCCAAATGGAGTTGTTCTCCCACAAGAACCACTCGGCTGATCCTCCTTCAATATGCCCTTCACCAACATGCAGTGTTTCCTTGATTGAATTAGCTCTCACACCAATATTTGCGTCTAGAGCCTTTGCATTGAGAACTATCTGAAAACGGCTGTGGCGCTGAAGTTGCCTGTGAATGTGGAGTTGGTGGCATGTGAAACCCGCATGTGGAGCATCCGTTTGTGTGGGATGCTGACCAAGCTTCATTTCAGTCCTAGGCACACAAAGAGCACTAAGCATAGAGTGTGAAAACTGAGTTTCCTTGAGAGCTGCTTGGAAGCCTGATGGTGTGTGAAGTTAGTGAGCCAAATGGAGTTGTTCTCCCACAAGAACCACTCGGCTGATCCTTCTTCAATATGCCCTTCACCAACATGCAGTGTTTCCTTGATTGAATTAGCTCTCACACCAATATTTGCGTCTAGAGCCTTTGCATTGAGGGCTATCTGAAAACGGCTGTGGCGCTGAAGTTGCCTGTGAATGTGGAGTTGGTGGCATGTGAAACCCGCATGTGGAGCATTCGTTTGTGTGGGATGCTCTACCAGGTTCATTCCTAGATAATGCACTCAAAGGGCACTAAGCATAGAGTGTGAAAACTGAGTTTCCTTGAGAGCTGCTTGGAAGCCTGATGGTGTGTGAAGTTAGTGAGCCAAATGGAGTTGTTCTCCCACAAGAACCACTCAGCTGATCCTTCTTCAATATGCCCTTCACCAACATGCAGTGTTTCCTTGATTGAATTAGCTCTCACACCAATATTTGCGTCTAGAGCCTTTGCATTGAGGGCCATCTGAAAACGGCTGTGGCGCTGAAGTTGCCTGTGAATGTGGAGTTGGTGGCATGTGAAACCCGCATGTGGAGCATCCGTTTGTGTGGGATGCTGACCAAGCTTCATTTCAGTCCTAGGCACACAAAGAGCACTAAGCATAGAGTGTGAAAACTGAGTTTCCTTGAGAGCTGCTTGGAAGCCTGATGGTGTGTGAAGTTAGTGAGCCAAATGGAGTTGTTCTCCCACAAGAACCACTCGGCTGATCCTTCTTCAATATGCCCTTCACCAACATGCAGTGTTTCCTTGATTGAATTAGCTCTCACACCAATATTTGCGTCTAGGCCTTTGCATTGAGGGCTATCTGAAAACGGCTGTGGCGCTGAAGTTGCCTGTGAATGTGGAGTTGGTGGCATGTGAAACCCGCATGTGGAGCATTCGTTTGTGTGGGATGCTCTACCAGGTTCATTCCTAGATGATGCACTCAAAGGGCACTAAGCATAGAGTGTGAAAACTGAGTTTCCTTGAGAGCTGCTTGAAAGCCTTATGGTGTGTGAAGTTAGTGAGCCAAATGGAGTTGTTCTCCCACAAAAACCACTCGGCTGATCCTTCTTCAATATGCCCCTCACCAACATGTAGTGTTTCCTTGATTGAATTAGCTCTCACACCAATATTTGCGTCTAGAGCCTTTGCATTGAGGGCTATCCGAAAATGGCTGTGGCGCTGAAGTTGCCTGTGAATGTGGAGTTGGTGGCATGTGAAAGCCGTATCTGGAGCATTCGTTTGTGTGGGATGCTCTACCAGGTTCATTTCAGTCCTAGCCATACAAAGGGCACTAATCATAGAGTGTGAAAACTGAGTTTCCTTGAGAGCTGCTTGGAAGCCTGATGGTGTGTGAAGTTAGTGAGCCAAATGGAGTTGTTCTCCCACAAGAACCACTCGGCTGATCCTTCTTCAATATGCCCTTCAGCAACATGCAGTGTTTCCTTGATGGAATTAGCTCTCACACCAATATTTGCGTCTAGAGCCTTTGCATTGAGGGCTATCTGAAAACGGCTGTGGCGCTGAAGTTGCCTGTGAATGTGGAGTTGGTGGCATGTGAAACCCGCATGTGGAGCATTCGTTTGTGTGGGATGCTCTACCAGATTCATTCCTAGATAATGCACTCTAAGGGCACTAAACATAGAGTGTGAAAACTGAGTTTCCTTGAGAGCTGCTTGGAAGCCTGATTTTGTGTGAAGTTAGTGAGCCAAATGGAGTTGTTCTCCCACAAGAACCACTTGGCTGATCCTTCTTCAATATGCCCTTCACCAACATGCAGTGTTTCCTTGATTGAATTAGCTCTCACACCAATATTTGCGTCTAGAGCCTTTGCATTGAGGGCTATCTGAAAACGGCTGTGGCGCTGAAGTTGCCTGTGAATGTGGAGTTGGTGGCATGTGAAACCCGCATGTGGAGCATCCGTTTGTGTGGGATGCTGACCAAGCTTCATTTCAGTCCTAGGCACACAAAGAGCACTAAGCATAGAGTGTGAAAACTGAGTTTCCTTGAGAGCTGCTTGGAAGCCTGATGGTGTGTGAAGTTAGTGAGCCAAATGGAGTTGTTCTCCCACAAGAACCACTCGGCTGATCCTCCTTCAATATGCCCTTCACCAACATGCAGTGTTTCCTTGATTGAATTAGCTCTCACACCAATATTTGCGTCTAGAGCCTTTGCATTGAGGGCTATCTGAAAACGGCTGTGGCGCTGAAGTTGCCTGAGAATGTGGAGTTGGTGGCATGTGAAACCCGCATGTGGAGCATTCGTTTGTGTGGGATGCTCTACCAGGTTCATTCCTAGATAATGCACTCAAAGGGCACTAAGCATAGAGTGTGAAAACTGAGTTTCCTTGAGAGCTGCTTGGAAGCCTGATGGTGTGTGAAGTTAGTGAGCCAAATGGAGTTGTTCTCCCACAAGAACCACTCGGCTGATCCTTCTTCAATATGCCCTTCACCAACATGCAGTGTTTCCTTGATTGAATTAGCTCTCACACCAATATTTGCGTCTAGAGCCTTTGCATTGAGGGCTATCTGAAAACGGCTGTGGAGCTGAAGTTGCCTGTGAATGTGGAGTTGGTGGCATGTGAAACCCGCATGTGGAGCATTCGTTTGTGTGGGATGCTCTACCAGGTTCATTCCTAGATAATGCACTCAAAGGGCACTAAGCATAGAGTGTGAAAACTGAGTTTCCTTGAGAGCTGCTTGGAAGCCTGATGGTGTGTGAAGTTAGTGAGCCAAATGGAGTTGTTCTCCCACAAGAACCACTCGGCTGATCCTTCTTCAATATGCCCTTCACCAACATGCAGTGTTTCCTTGATTGAATTAGCTCTCACACCAATATTTGCGTCTAGAGCCTTTGCATTGAGGGCTATCTGAAAACGGCTGTGGCGCTGAAGTTGCCTGTGAATGTGGAGTTGGTGGCATGTGAAACCCGCATGTGGAGCATCCGTTTGTGTGGGATGCTGACCAAGCTTCATTTCAGTCCTAGGCACACAAAGAGCACTAAGCATAGAGTGTGAAAACTGAGTTTCCTTGAGAGCTGCTTGGAAGCCTGATGGTGTGTGAAGTTAGTGAGCCAAATGGAGTTGTTCTCCCACAAGAACCACTCGGCTGATCCTTCTTCAATATGCCCTTCACCAACATGCAGTGTTTCCTTGATGGAATTAGCTCTCACACCAATATTTGCGTCTAGAGCCTTTGCATTGAGGGCTATCTGAAAACGGCTGTGGCGCTGAAGTTGCCTGTGAATGTGGAGTTGGTGCCATGTGAAACCCGCATGTGGAGCATTCTTTTGTGTGGGATGCTCTACCAGGTTCATTTCAGTCCTAGCCATACAAAGGGCACTAAGCATAGAGTGTGAAAACTGAGTTTCCTTGAGAGCTGCTTGGAAGCCTGATGGTGTGTGAAGTTAGTGAGCCAAATGGAGTTGTTCTCCCACAAGAACCACTCGGCTGATCCTTCTTCAATATGCCCTTCACCAACATGCAGTGTTTCCTTGATTGAATTAGCTCTCACACCAATATTTGCGTCTAGAGCCTTTGCATTGAGGGCTATCTGAAAACGGCTGTGGCGTTGAAGTTGCCTGTGAATGTGGAGTTGGTGGCATGTGAAACCCGCATGTGGAGCATCCGTTTGTGTGGGATGCTCTCCAAGCTTCATTTCAGTCCTAGGCACACAAAGAGCATTAAGCATAGAGTGTGAAAACTGAGTTTCCTTGAGAGCTGCTTGGAAGCCTGATGGTGTGTGAAGTTAGTGAGCTAAATGGAGTTGTTCTCCCACAAGAACCACTCGGCTGATCCTTCTTCAATATGCCCTTCACCAACATGCAGTGTTTCCTTGATTGAATTAGCTCTCACACCAATATTTGCGTCTAGAGCCTTTGCATTGAGGGCTATCTGAAAACGGCTGTGGCGCTGAAGTTGCCTGTGAATGTGGAGTTGGTGGCATGTGAAACCCGCATGTGGAGCATTCTTTTGTGTGGGATGCTCTACCAGGTTCATTCCTAGATAATGCACTCAAAGGGCACTAAGCATAGAGTGTGAAAACTGAGTTTCCTTGAGAGCTGCTTGGAAGCCTGATGGTGTGTGAAGTTAGTGATCCAAATGGAGTTGTTCTCCCACAAGGACCACTCGGCTGATCCTTCTTCAATATGCCCTTCACCAACATGCAGTGTTTCCTTGATTGAATTAGCTCTCACACCAATATTTGCGTCTAGAGCCTTTGCATTGAGGGCTATCTGAAAACGGCTGTGGCGCTGAAGTTGCCTGTGAATGTGGAGTTGGTGGCATGTGAAACCCGCATGTGGAGCATTCGTTTGTGTGGGATTCTCTACCAGGTTCATTCCTAGATAATGCACTCAAAGGGCACTAAGCATAGAGTGTGAAAACTGAGTTTCCTTGAGAGCTGCTTGGAAGCCTGATGGTGTGTGAAGTTAGTGAGCCAAATGGAGTTGTTCTCCCACAAGAACCACTCGGCTGATCCTTCTTCAATATGCCCTTCACCAACATGCAGTGTTTCCTTGATTGAATTAGCTCTCACACCAATATTTGCATCTAGCGTCTAGAGCCTTTGCATTGAGGGCTATCTGAAAACGGCTGTGGCGCTGAAGTTGCCTGTGAATGTGGAGTTGGTGGCATGTGAAACCCGCATGTGGAGCATCCGTTTGTGTGGGATGCTGACCAAGCTTCATTTCAGTCCTAGGCACACAAAGAGCACTAAGCATAGAGTGTGAAAACTGAGTTTCCTTGAGAGCTGCTTGGAAGCCTGATGGTGTGTGAAGTTAGTGAGCCAAATGGAGTTGTTCTCCCACAAGAACCACTCGGCTGATCCTTCTTCAATATGCCCTTCACCAACATGCAGTGTTTCCTTGATTGAATTAGCTCTCACACCAATATTTGCGTCTAGAGCCTTTGCATTGAGGGCTATCTGAAAACGGCTGTGGCGCTGAAGTTGCCTGTGAATGTGGAGTTGGTGGCATGTGAAACCCGCATGTGGAGCATTCGTTTGTGTGGGATGCTCTACCAGGTTCATTCCTAGATAATGCACTCAAAGGGCACTAAGCATAGAGTGTGAAAACTGAGTTTCCTTGAGAGCTGCTTGGAAGCCTGATTTTGTGTGAAGTTAGTGATCCAAATGGAGTTGTTCTCCCACAAGAACCACTCAGCTGATCCTTCTTCAATATGCCCTTCACCAACATGCAGTGTTTCCTTGATTGAATTAGCTCTCACACCAATATTTGCGTCTAGATCCTTTGCATTGAGGGCTATCTGAAAATGGCTGTGGCGCTGAAGTTGCCTGTGAACGTGGAGTTGGTGGCATGTGAAACCCGCATGTGGAGCATTCGTTTGTGTGGGATGCTCTACCAGGTTCATTCCTAGATAATGCACTCAAAGGGCACTAAGCATAGAGTGTGAAAACTGAGTTTCCTTGAGAGCTGCTTGGAAGCCTGATGGTGTGTGAAGTTAGTGAGCCAAATGGAGTTGTTCTCCCACAAGAACCACTCGGCTGATCCTTCTTCAATATGCCCTTCACCAACATGCAGTGTTTCCTTGATTGAATTAGCTCTCACACCAATATTTGCGTCTAGAGCCTTTGCATTGAGGGCTATCTGAAAACGGCTGTGGCGCTGAAGTTGCCTGTGAATGTGGAGTTGGTGGCATGTGAAACCCGCATGTGGAGCATTCGTTTGTGTGGGATGCTCTACCAGGTTCATTCCTAGATAATGCACTCAAAGGGCACTAAGCATAGAGTGTGAAAACTGAGTTTCCTTGAGAGCTGCTTGGAAGCCTGATGGTGTGTGAAGTTAGTGAGCCAAATGGAGTTTTTCTCCCACAAGAACCACTCAGCTGATCCTTCTTCAATATGCCCTTCACCAACATGCAGTGTTTCCTTGATTGAATTAGCTCTCACACCAATATTTGCGTCTAGAGCCTTTGCATTGAGGGCTATCTGAAAATGGCTGTGGCGCTGAAGTTGCCTGTGAACGTGGAGTTGGTGGCATGTGAAACCCGCATGTGGAGCATTCGTTTGTGTGGGATGCTCTACCAGGTTCTTTCCTAGATAATGCACTCAAAGGGCACTAAGCATAGAGTGTGAAAACTGAGTTTCCTTGAGAGCTGCTTGGAAGCCTGATGGTGTGTGAAGTTAGTGAGCCAAATGGAGTTGTTCTCCCACAAGAACCACTCGGCTGATCCTTCTTCAATATGCCCTTCACCAACATGCAGTGTTTCCTTGATTGAATTAGCTCTCACACCAATATTTGCGTCTAGAGCCTTTGCATTGAGAACTATCTGAAAATGGCTGTGGCGCTGAAGTTGCCTGTGAATGTGGAGTTGGTGGCATGTGAAACCCGCATGTGGAGCATTCGTTTGTGTGGGATGCTCTAACAGGTTCATTCCTAGATAATGCACTCAAAGGGCACTAAGCATAGAGTGTGAAAACTGAGTTTCCTTGAGAGCTGCTTGGAAGCCTGATGGTGTGTGAAGTTAGTGAGCCAAATGGAGTTGTTCTCCCACAAGAACCACTCGGCTGATCCTTCTTCAATATGCCCTTCACCAACATGCAGTGTTTCCTTGATTGAATTAGCTCTCACACCAATATTTGCGTCTAGAGCCTTTGCATTGAGGGCTATCTGAAAACGGCTGTGGCGCTGAAGTTGCCTGAGAATGTGGAGTTGGTGGCATGTGAAACCCGCATGTGGATTCGTTTGTGTGGGATGCTCTACCAGGTTCATTCCTAGATAATGCACTCAAAGGGCACTAAGCATAGAGTGTGAAAACTGAGTTTCCTTGAGAGCTGCTTGGAAGCCTGATGGTGTGTGAAGTTAGTGAGCCAAATGGAGTTGTTCTCCCACAAGAACCACTCGGCTGATCCTTCTTCAATATGCCCTTCACCAACATGCAGTGTTTCCTTGATTGAATTAGCTCTCACACCAATATTTGCGTCTAGAGCCTTTGCATTGAGGGCCATCTGAAAACGGCTGTGGCGCTGAAGTTGCCTGTGAATGTGGAGTTGGTGGCATGTGAAACCCGCATGTGGAGCATTCGTTTGTGTGGGATGCTCTACCAGGTTCATTCCTAAATAATGCACTCAAAGGGCACTAAACATAGAGTGTGAAAACTGAGTTTCCTTGAGAGCTGCTTGGAAGCCTGATGGTGTGTGAAGTTAGTGAGCCAAATGGAGTTGTTCTCCCACAAGAACCACTCGGCTGATCCTTCTTCAATATGCCCTTCACCAACATGCAGTGTTTCCTTGATTGAATTAGCTCTCACACCAATATTTGCGTCTAGCGTCTAGAGCCTTTGCATTGAGGGCTATCTGAAAACGGCTGTGGCGCTGAAGTTGCCTGTGAATGTGGAGTTGGTGGCATGTGAAACCCGCATGTGGAGCATCCGTTTGTGTGGGATGCTGACCAAGCTTCATTTCAGTCCTAGGCACACAAAGAGCACTAAGCATAGAGTGTGAAAACTGAGTTTCCTTGAGAGCTGCTTGGAAGCCTGATGGTGTGTGAAGTTAGTGAGCCAAATGGAGTTGTTCTCCCACAAGAACCACTCGGCTGATCCTTCTTCAATATGCCCTTCAACAACATGCAGTGTTTCCTTGATTGAATTAGCTCTCACACCAATATTTGCGTCTAGAGCCTTTGCATTGAGGGCTATCTGAAAACGGCTGTGGCGCTGAAGTTGCCTGTGAATGTGGAGTTGGTGCCATGTGAAACCCGCATGTGGAGCATTCGTTTGTGTGGGATGCTCTACCAGGTTCATTTCAGTCCTAGCCATACAAAGGGCACTAAGCATAGAGTGTGAAAACTGAGTTTCCTTGAGAGCTGCTTGGAAGCCTGATGGTGTGTGAAGTTAGTGAGCCAAATGGAGTTGTTCTCCCACAAGAACCACTCGGCTGATCCTTCTTCAATATGCCCTTCAGCAACATGCAGTGTTTCCTTGATGGAATTAGCTCTCACACCAATATTTGCGTCTAGAGCCTTTGCATTGAGGGCTATCTGAAAACGGCTGTGGCGCTGAAGTTGCCTGAGAATGTGGAGTTGGTGGCATGTGAAACCCGCATGTGGAGCATTCGTTTGTGTGGGATGCTCTACCAGGTTCATTTCAGTCCTAGCCATACAAAGGGCACTAAGCATAGAGTGTGAAAACTGAGTTTCCTTGAGAGCTGCTTGGAAGCCTGATTTTGTGTGAAGTTAGTGAGCCAAATGGAGTTGTTCTCCCACAAGAACCACTCAGCTGATCCTTCTTCAATATGCCCTTCACCAACATGCAGTGTTTCCTTGATTGAATTAGCTCTCACACCAATATTTGCGTCTAGAGCCTTTGCATTGAGGGCTATCTGAAAACGGCTGTGGCGCTGAAGTTGCCTGTGAATGTGGAGTTGGTGGCATGTGAAACCCGCATGTGGAGCATTCGTTTGTGTGGGATGCTCTACCAGGTTCATTCCTAGATAATGCACTCAAAGGGCACTAAGCATAGAGTGTGAAAACTGAGTTTCCTTGAGAGCTGCTTGGAAGCCTGATTTTGTGTGAAGTTAGTGAGCCAAATGGAGTTGTTCTCCCACAAGAACCACTCAGCTGATCCTTCTTCAATATGCCCTTCACCAACATGCAGTGTTTCCTTGATTGAATTAGCTCTCACACCAATATTTGCGTCTAGAGCCTTTGCATTGAGGGCTATCTGAAAACGGCTGTGGCGCTGAAGTTGCCTCCTGTGAATGTGGAGTTGGTGGCATGTGAAACCCGCATGTGGAGCATTCGTTTGTGTGGGATGCTCTACCAGGTTCATTCCTAGATAATGCACTCAAAGGGCACTAAGCATAGAGTGTGAAAACTGAGTTTCTTGAGAGCTGCTTGGAAGCCTGATGGTGTGTGAAGTTAGTGAGCCAAATGGAGTTGTTCTCCCACAAGAACCACTCGGCTGATCCTTCTTCATATGCCCTTCACCAACATGCAGTGTTTCCTTGATTGAATTAGCTCTCACACAATATTTGCGTCTAGAGCCTTTGCATTCAGGGCTATCTGAAAACGGCTGTGGCGCTGAAGTTGCCTGAGAATGTGGAGTTGGTGGCATGTGAAACCCGCATGTGGAGCATTCGTTTGTGTGGGATGCTCTACCAGGTTCATTCCTAGATAATGCACTCAAAGGGCAGTAAGCATAGAGTGTGAAAAGTGAGTTTCCTTGAGAGCTGCTTGGAAGCCTGATGGTGTGTGAAGTTATTGAGCCAAATGGAGTTGTTCTCCCACAAGAACCACTCGGCTGATCCTTCTTCAATATGCCTTTCACCAACATGCAGTGTTTCCTTGATTGAATTAGCTCTCACACCAATATTTTTGTCTAGAGCCTTTGCATTGAGGGCTATCTGAAAACGGCTGTGGCGCTGAAGTTGCCTGTGAATGTGGAGTTGGTGGCATGTGAAACCCGCATGTGGAGCATCCGTTTGTGTGGGATGCTGACCAAGCTTCATTTCAGTCCTAGGCACACAAAGAGCACTAAGCATAGAGTGTGAAAACTGAGTTTCCTTGAGAGCTGCTTGGAAGCCTGATGGTGTGTGAAGTTAGTGAGCCAAATGGAGTTGTTCTCCCACAAGAACCACTCGGCTGATCCTTCTTCAATATGCCCTTCACCAACATGCAGTGTTTCCTTGATGGAATTAGCTCTCACACCAATATTTGCGTCTAGAGCCTTTGCATTGAGGACTATCTGAAAACGGCTGTGGCGCTGAAGTTGCCTGTGAATGTGGAGTTGGTGCCATGTGAAACCCGCATGTGGAGCATTCTTTTGTGTGGGATGCTCTACCAGGTTCATTTCAGTCCTAGCCATACAAAGGGCACTAAGCATAGAGTGTGAAAACTGAGTTTCCTTGAGAGCTGCTTGGAAGCCTGATGGTGTGTGAAGTTAGTGAGCCAAATGGAGTTGTTCTCCCACAAGAACCACTCGGCTGATCCTTCTTCAATATGCCCTTCACCAACATGCAGTGTTTCCTTGATTGAATTAGCTCTCACACCAATATTTGCGTCTAGAGCCTTTGCATTGAGGGCTATCTGAAAACGGCTGTGGCGCTGAAGTTGCCTGTGAATGTGGAGTTGGTGGCATGTGAAACCCGCATGTGGAGCATTCGTTTGTGTGGGATGCTCTACCAGGTTCATTCCTAGATAATGCACTCAAAGGGCACTAAGCATAGAGTGTGAAAACTGAGTTTCCTTGAGAGCTGCTTGGAAGCCTGATGGTGTGTGAAGTTAGTGATCCAAATGGAGTTGTTCTCCCACAAGAACCACTCGGCTGATCCTTCTTCAATATGCCCTTCACCAACATGCAGTGTTTCCTTGATTGAATTAGCTCTCACACCAATATTTGCGTCTAGAGCCTTTGCATTGAGGGCTATCTGAAAACGGCTGTGGCGCTGAAGTTGCCTGTGAATGTGGAGTTGGTGGCATGTGAAACCCGCATGTGGAGCATTCGTTTGTGTGGGATGCTCTACCAGGTTCATTCCTAGATAATGCACTCAAAGGGCACTAAGCATAGAGTGTGAAAACTGAGTTTCCTTGAGAGCTGCTTGGAAGCCTGATGGTGTGTGAAGTTAGTGAGCCAAATGGAGTTGTTCTCCCACAAGAACCACTCGGCTGATCCTTCTTCAATATGCCCTTCACCAACATGCAGTGTTTCCTTGATTGAATTAGCTCTCACACCAATATTTTTGTCTAGAGCCTTTGCATTGAGGGCTATCTGAAAACGGCTGTGGCGCTGAAGTTGCCTGTGAATGTGGAGTTGGTGGCATGTGAAACCCGCATGTGGAGCATCCGTTTGTGAGGGATGCTGACCAAGCTTCATTTCAGTCCTAGGCACACAAAGAGCACTAAGCATAGAGTGTGAAAACTGAGTTTCCTTGAGAGCTGCTTGGAAGCCTGATGGTGTGTGAAGTTAGTGAGCCAAATGGAGTTGTTCTCCCACAAGAACCACTCGGCTGATCCTTCTTCAATATGCCCTTCACCAACATGCAGTGTTTCCTTGATGGAATTAGCTCTCACACCAATATTTGCGTCTAGAGCCTTTGCATTGAGGACTATCTGAAAACGGCTGTGGCGCTGAAGTTGCCTGTGAATGTGGAGTTGGTGCCATGTGAAACCCGCATGTCTAGCATTCTTTTGTGTGGGATGCTCTACCAGGTTCATTTCAGTCCTAGCCATACAAAGGGCACTAAGCATAGAGTGTGAAAACTGAGTTTCCTTGAGAGCTGCTTGGAAGCCTGATGGTGTGTGAAGTTAGTGAGCCAAATGGAGTTGTTCTCCCACAAGAACCACTCGGCTGATCCTTCTTCAATATGCCCTTCACCAACATGCAGTGTTTCCTTCATTGAATTAGCTCTCACACCAATATTTGCGTCTAGAGCCTTTGCATTGAGGGCTATCTGAAAACGGCTGTGGCGCTGAAGTTGCCTGTGAATGTGGAGTTGGTGGCATGTGAAACCCGCATGTGGAGCATCCGTTTGTGTGGGATGCTGACCAAGCTTCATTTCAGTCCTAGGCACACAAAGAGCACTAAGCATAGAGTGTGAAAACTGAGTTTCCTTGAGAGCTGCTTGGAAGCCTGATGGTGTGTGAAGTTAGTGAGCCAAATGGAGTTGTTCTCCCACAAGAACCACTCGGCTGATCCTTCTTCAATATGCCCTTCACCAACATGCAGTGTTTCCTTGATTGAATTAGCTCTCACACCAATATTTGCGTCTAGAGCCTTTGCATTGAGGGCTATCTGAAAACGGCTGTGGCGCTGAAGTTGCCTGTGAATGTGGAGTTGGTGCCATGTGAAACCCGCATGTGGAGCATTCTTTTGTGTGGGATGCTCTACCAGGTTCATTTCAGTCCTAGCCATACAAAGGGCACTAAGCATAGAGTGTAAAAACTGAGTTTCCTTGAGAGCTGCTTGGAAGCCTGATGGTGTGTGAAGTTAGTGAGCCAAATGGAGTTGTTCTCCCACAAGAACCACTCGGCTGATCCTTCTTCAATATGCCCTTCACCAACATGCAGTGTTTCCTTGATTGAATTAGCTCTCACACCAATATTTGCGTCTAGAGCCTTTGCATTGAGGGCTATCTGAAAACGGCTGTGGCGCTGAAGTTGCCTGTGAATGCGGAGTTGGTGGCATGTGAAACCCGCATGTGGAGCATTCGTTTGTGTGGGATGCTCTACCAGGTTCATTCCTAGATAATGCACTCAAAGGGCACTAAGCATAGAGTGTGAAAACTGAGTTTCCTTGAGAGCTGCTTGGAAGCCTGATGGTGTGTGAAGTTAGTGAGCCAAATGGAGTTGTTCTCCCACAAGAACCACTCGGCTGATCCTTCTTCAATATGCCCTTCACCAACATGCAGTGTTTCCTTGATGGAATTAGCTCTCACACCAATATTTGCGTCTAGAGCCTTTGCATTGAGGGCTATCTGAAAACGGCTGTGGCGCTGAAGTTGCCTGTGAATGTGGAGTTGGTGGCATGTGAAACCCGCATGTGGAGCATTCGTTTGTGTGGGATGCTCTACCAGGTTCATTCCTAGATAATGCACTCAAAGGGCACTAAGCATAGAGTGTGAAAACTGAGTTTCCTTGAGAGCTGCTTGGAAGCCTGATGGTGTGTGAAGTTAGTGAGCCAAATGGAGTTGTTCTCCCACAAGAACCACTCGGCTGATCCTTCTTCAATATGCCCTTCACCAACATGCAGTGTTTCCTTGATTGAATTAGCTCTCACACCAATATTTGCGTCTAGAGCCTTTGCATTGAGGGCTATCTGAAAACGGCTGTGGCGCTGAAGTTGCCTGTGAATGTGGAGTTGGTGGCATGTGAAACCCGCATGTGGAGCATTCGTTTGTGTGGGATGCTCTACCAGGTTCATTCCTAAATAATGCACTCAAAGTGCACTAAACATAGAGTGTGAAAACTGAGTTTCCTTGAGAGCTGCTTGGAAGCCTGATGGTGTGTGAAGTTAGTGAGCCAAATGGAGTTGTTCTCCCACAAGAACCACTCGGCTGATCCTTCTTCAATATGCCCTTCACCAACATGCAGTGTTTCCTTGATTGAATTAGCTCTCACACCAATATTTGCGTCTAGCGTCTAGAGCCTTTGCATTGAGGGCTATCTGAAAACGGCTGTGGCGCTGAAGTTGCCTGTGAATGTGGAGTTGGTGGCATGTGAAACCCGCATGTGGAGCATCCGTTTGTGTGGGATGCTGACCAAGCTTCATTTCAGTCCTAGGCACACAAAGAGCACTAAGCATAGAGTGTGAAAACTGAGTTTCCTTGAGAGCTGCTTGGAAGCCTGATGGTGTGTGAAGTTAGTGAGCCAAATGGAGTTGTTCTCCCACAAGAACCACTCGGCTGATCCTTCTTCAATATGCCCTTCAACAACATGCAGTGTTTCCTTGATTGAATTAGCTCTCACACCAATATTTGCGTCTAGAGCCTTTGCATTGAGGGCTATCTGAAAACGGCTGTGGCGCTGAAGTTGCCTGTGAATGTGGAGTTGGTGCCATGTGAAACCCGCATGTGGAGCATTCGTTTGTGTGGGATGCTCTACCAGGTTCATTTCAGTCCTAGCCATACAAAGGGCACTAAGCATAGAGTGTGAAAACTGAGTTTCCTTGAGAGCTGCTTGGAAGCCTGATGGTGTGTGAAGTTAGTGAGCCAAATGGAGTTGTTCTCCCACAAGAACCACTCGGCTGATCCTTCTTCAATATGCCCTTCACCAACATGCAGTGTTTCCTTGATTGAATTAGCTCTCACACCAATATTTGCGTCTAGAGCCTTTGCATTGAGGGCCATCTGAAAACGGCTGTGGCGCTGAAGTTGCCTGTGAATGTGGAGTTGGTGGCATGTGAAACCCGCATGTGGAGCATTCGTTTGTGTGGGATGCTCTACCAGGTTCATTCCTAAATAATGCACTCAAAGGGCACTAAACATAGAGTGTGAAAACTGAGTTTCCTTGAGAGCTGCTTGGAAGCCTGATGGTGTGTGAAGTTAGTGATCCAAATGGAGTTGTTCTCCCACAAGAACCACTCAGCTGATCCTTCTTCAATATGCCCTTCACCAACATGCAGTGTTTCCTTGATTGAATTAGCTCTCACACCAATATTTGCGTCTAGAGCCTTTGCATTGAGGGCTATCTGAAAACGGCTGTGGCGCTGAAGTTGCCTGTGAATGTGGAGTTGGTGGCATGTGAAACCCGCATGTGGAGCATTCGTTTGTGTGGGATGCTCTACCAGGTTCATTCCTAGATAATGCACTCAAAGGGCACTAAGCATAGAGTGTGAAAACTGAGTTTCCTTGAGAGCTGCTTGGAAGCCTGATGGTGTGTGAAGTTAGTGAGCCAAATGGAGTTGTTCTCCCACAAGAACCACTCGGCTGATCCTTCTTCAATATGCCCTTCACCAACATGCAGTGTTTCCTTGATTGAATTAGCTCTCACACCAATATTTGCGTCTAGAGCCTTTGCATTGAGGGCTATCTGAAAACGGCTGTGGCGCTGAAGTTGCCTGTGAATGTGGAGTTGGTGGCATGTGAAACCCGCATGTGGAGCATTCGTTTGTGTGGGATGCTCTACCAGGTTCATTCCTAGATAATGCACTCAAAGGGCACTAAGCATAGAGTGTGAAAACTGAGTTTCCTTGAGAGCTGCTTGGAAGCCTGATGGTGTGTGAAGTTAGTGAGCCAAATGGAGTTGTTCTCCCACAAGAACCACTCGGCTGATCCTTCTTCAATATGCCCTTCACCAACATGCAGTGTTTCCTTGATTGAGTTAGCTCTCACACCAATATTTTTGTCTAGAGCCTTTGCATTGAGGGCTATCTGAAAACGGCTGTGGCGCTGAAGTTGCCTGTGAATGTGGAGTTGGTGGCATGTGAAACCCGCATGTGGAGCATCCGTTTGTGAGGGATGCTGACCAAGCTTCATTTCAGTCCTAGGCACACAAAGAGCACTAAGCATAGAGTGTGAAAACTGAGTTTCCTTGAGAGCTGCTTGGAAGCCTGATGGTGTGTGAAGTTAGTGAGCCAAATGGAGTTGTTCTCCCACAAGAACCACTCGGCTGATCCTTCTTCAATATGCCCTTCACCAACATGCAGTGTTTCCTTGATGGAATTAGCTCTCACACCAATATTTGCGTCTAGAGCCTTTGCATTGAGGACTATCTGAAAACGGCTGTGGCGCTGAAGTTGCCTGTGAATGTGGAGTTGGTGCCATGTGAAACCCGCATGTCTAGCATTCTTTTGTGTGGGATGCTCTACCAGGTTCATTTCAGTCCTAGCCATACAAAGGGCACTAAGCATAGAGTGTGAAAACTGAGTTTCCTTGAGAGCTGCTTGGAAGCCTGATGGTGTGTGAAGTTAGTGAGCCAAATGGAGTTGTTCTCCCACAAGAACCACTCGGCTGATCCTTCTTCAATATGCCCTTCACCAACATGCAGTGTTTCCTTCATTGAATTAGCTCTCACACCAATATTTGCGTCTAGAGCCTTTGCATTGAGGGCTATCTGAAAACGGCTGTGGCGCTGAAGTTGCCTGTGAATGTGGAGTTGGTGGCATGTGAAACCCGCATGTGGAGCATCCGTTTGTGTGGGATGCTGACCAAGCTTCATTTCAGTCCTAGGCACACAAAGAGCACTAAGCATAGAGTGTGAAAACTGAGTTTCCTTGAGAGCTGCTTGGAAGCCTGATGGTGTGTGAAGTTAGTGAGCCAAATGGAGTTGTTCTCCCACAAGAACCACTCGGCTGATCCTTCTTCAATATGCCCTTCACCAACATGCAGTGTTTCCTTGATTGAATTAGCTCTCACACCAATATTTGCGTCTAGAGCCTTTGCATTGAGGGCTATCTGAAAACGGCTGTGGCGCTGAAGTTGCCTGTGAATGTGGAGTTGGTGCCATGTGAAACCCGCATGTGGAGCATTCTTTTGTGTGGGATGCTCTACCAGGTTCATTTCAGTCCTAGCCATACAAAGGGCACTAAGCATAGAGTGTAAAAACTGAGTTTCCTTGAGAGCTGCTTGGAAGCCTGATGGTGTGTGAAGTTAGTGAGCCAAATGGAGTTGTTCTCCCACAAGAACCACTTGGCTGATCCTTCTTCAATATGCCCTTCACCAACATGCAGTGTTTCCTTGATTGAATTAGCTCTCACACCAATATTTGCGTCTAGAGCCTTTGCATTGAGGGCTATCTGAAAACGGCTGTGGCGCTGAAGTTGCCTGTGAATGTGGAGTTGGTGGCGTGTGAAACCCGCATGTGGAGCATTCGTTTGTGTGGGATGCTCTACCAGGTTCATTCCTAGATAATGCACTCAAAGGGCACTAAGCATAGAGTGTGAAAACTGAGTTTCCTTGAGAGCTGCTTGGAAGCCTGATGGTGTGTGAAGTTAGTGAGCCAAATGGAGTTGTTCTCCCACAAGAACCACTCGGCTGATCCTTCTTCAATATGCCCTTCACCAACATGCAGTGTTTCCTTGATTGAATTAGCTCTCACACCAATATTTGCGTCTAGAGCCTTTGCATTGAGGGCTATGTGAAAACGGCTGTGGCGCTGAAGTTGCCTGTGAATGTGGAGTTGGTGGCATGTGAAACCCGCATGTGGAGCATTCGTTTGTGTGGGATGCTCTACCAGGTTCATTCCTAGATAATGCACTCAAAGGGCACTAAGCATAGAGTGTGAAAACTGAGTTTCCTTGAGAGCTGCTTGGAAGCCTGATGGTGTGTGAAGTTAGTGAGCCAAATGGAGTTGTTCTCCCACAAGAACCACTCGGCTGATCCTTCTTCAATATGCCCTTCACCAACATGCAGTGTTTCCTTGATTGAATTAGCTCTCACACCAATATTTGCGTCTAGAGCCTTTGCATTGAGGGCTATCTGAAAACGGCTGTGGCGCTGAAGTTGCCTGTGAATGTGGAGTTGGTGGCATGTGAAACCCGCATGTGGAGCATTCGTTTGTGTGGGATGCTCTACCAGGTTCATTCCTAAATAATGCACTCAAAGGGCACTAAATATTGAGTGTGAAAACTGAGTTTCCTTGAGAGCTGCTTGGAAGCCTGATGGTGTGTGAAGTTAGTGAGCCAAATGGAGTTGTTCTCCCACAAGAACCACTCGGCTGATCCTTCTTCAATATGCCCTTCACCAACATGCAGTGTTTCCTTGATTGAATTAGCTCTCACACCAATATTTGCGTCTAGCGTCTAGAGCCTTTGCATTGAGGGCTATCTGAAAACGGCTGTGGCGCTGAAGTTGCCTGTGAATGTGGAGTTGGTGGCATGTGAAACCCGCATGTGGAGCATCCGTTTGTGTGGGATGCTGACCAAGCTTCATTTCAGTCCTAGGCACACAAAGAGCACTAAGCATAGAGTGTGAAAACTGAGTTTCCTTGAGAGCTGCTTGGAAGCCTGATGGTGTGTGAAGTTAGTGAGCCAAATGGAGTTGTTCTCCCACAAGAACCACTCGGCTGATCCTTCTTCAATATGCCCTTCAACAACATGCAGTGTTTCCTTGATTGAATTAGCTCTCACACCAATATTTGCGTCTAGAGCCTTTGCATTGAGGGCTATCTGAAAACGGCTGTGGCGCTGAAGTTGCCTGTGAATGTGGAGTTGGTGCCATGTGAAACCCGCATGTGGAGCATTCGTTTGTGTGGGATGCTCTACCAGGTTCATTTCAGTCCTAGCCATACAAAGGGCACTAAGCATAGAGTGTGAAAACTGAGTTTCCTTGAGAGCTGCTTGGAAGCCTGATGGTGTGTGAAGTTAGTGAGCCAAATGGAGTTGTTCTCCCACAAGAACCACTCGGCTGATCCTTCTTCAATATGCCCTTCACCAACATGCAGTGTTTGCTTGATTGAATTAGCTCTCACACCAATATTTGCGTCTAGAGCCTTTGCATTGAGGGCTATGTGAAAACGGCTGTGGCGCTGAAGTTGCCTGTGAATGTGGAGTTGGTGGCATGTGAAACCCGCATGTGGAGCATTCGTTTGTGTGGGATGCTCTACCAGGTTCATTCCTAGATAATGCACTCAAAGGGCACTAAGCATAGAGTGTGAAAACTGAGTTTCCTTGAGAGCTGCTTGGAAGCCTGATTTTTTGTGAAGTTAGTGATCCAAATGGAGTTGTTCTCCCACAAGAACCACTCGGCTGATCCTTCTTCAATATGCCCTTCACCAACATGCAGTGTTTCCTTGATTGAATTAGCTCTCACACCAATATTTGCGTCTAGAGCCTTTGCATTGAGGGCTATCTGAAAACGGCTGTGGCGCTGAAGTTGCCTGTGAATGTGGAGTTGGTGGCATGTGAAACCCGCATGTGGAGCATTCGTTTGTGTGGGATGCTCTACCAGGTTCATTCCTAGATAATGCACTCAAAGGGCACTAAGCATAGAGTGTGAAAACTGAGTTTCCTTGAGAGCTGCTTGGAAGCCTGATGGTGTGTGAAGTTAGTGAGCCAAATGGAGTTGTTCTCCCACAAGAACCACTCGGCTGATCCTTCTTCAATATGCCCTTCACCAACATGCAGTGTTTCCTTGATTGAATTAGCTCTCACACCAATATTTGCGTCTAGAGCCTTTGCATTGAGGGCTATCTGAAAACGGCTGTCGCGCTGAAGTTGCCTGTGAATGTGGAGTTGGTGGCATGTGAAACCCGCATGTGGAGCATTCGTTTGTGTGGGATGCTCTACCAGGTTCATTCCTAGATAATGCACTCAAAGGGCACTAAGCATAGAGTGTGAAAACTGAGTTTCCTTGAGAGCTGCTTGGAAGCCTGATGGTGTGTGAAGTTAGTGAGCCAAATGGAGTTGTTCTCCCACAAGAACCACTCGGCTGATCCTTCTTCAATATGCCCTTCACCAACATGCACTGTTTCCTTGATTGAATTAGCTCTCACACCAATATTTGCGTCTAGAGCCTTTGCATTGAGGGCTAGCTGAAAACGGCTGTGGCGCTGAAGTTGCCTGTGAATGTGGAGTTGGTGGCATGTGAAACCCGCATGTGGAGCATTCGTTTATGTGGGATGCTCTCCAAGCTTCATTTCAGTCCTAGGCATACAAAGGGCACTAAGCATAGAGTGTGAAAACTGAGTTTCCTTGAGAGCTGCTTGGAAGCCTGATGGTGTGTGAAGTTAGTGAGCCAAATGGAGTTGTTCTCCCACAAGAACCACTCGGCTGATCCTTCTTGAATATGCCCTTCACCAACATGCAGTGTTTCCTTGATTGAATTAGCTCTCACACCAATATTTGCGTCTAGAGCCTTTGCATTGAGTGCTATCTGAAAACGGCTGTGGAGCTGAAGTTGCCTGTGAATGTGGAGTTGGTGCCATGTGAATCCCGCATGTGGAGCATTCGTTTGTGTGGGATGCTGACCAAGCTTCATTTCAGTCCTAGGCACACAAAGGGCACTCAGCATAGAGTGTGAAAACTGAGTTTCCTTGAGAGCTGCTTGGAAGCCTGATGGTGTGTGAAGTTAGTGAGCCAAATGGAGTTGTTCTCCCACAAGAACCACTCGGCTGATCCTTCTTCAATATGCCCTTCACCAACATGCAGTGTTTCCTTGATTGAATTAGCTCTCACACCAATATTTGCGTCTAGAGCCTTTGCATTGAGGGCTTTCTGAAAACGGCTGTGGCGCTGAAGTTGCCTGTGAATGTGGAGTTGGTGGCATGTGAAACCCGCATGTGGAGCATTCGTTTGTGTGGGATGCTCTACAAGATTCATTCCTAGATAATGCACTCAAAGGGCACTAAACATAGAGTGTGAAAACTGAGTTTCCTTGAGAGCTGCTTGGAAGCCTGATGGTGTGTGAAGTTAGTGAGCCAAATGGAGTTGTTCTCCCACAAGAACCACTTGGCTGGTCCTTCTTCAATATGCCCTTCACCAACATGCAGTGTTTCCTTGATTGAATTAGCTCTCACACCAATATTTGCGTCTAGAGCCTTTGCATTGAGGGCTATCTGAAAACGGCTGTGGCGCTGAAGTTGCCTGTGAATGTGGAGTTGGTGGCATGTGAAAACCGCATGTGGAGCATTCGTTTATGTGGGATGCTCTCCAAGCTTCATTTCTGTCCTAGGCACTCAAAGGGAACTAAGCAGAGAGTGTGAAAACTGAGTTTCCTTGAGAGCTGCTTGGAAGCCTGATGGTGTGTGAAGTTAGTGAGCCAAATGGAGTTGTTCTCCCTCAAGAACCACTCGGCTGATCCTTCTTCAATATGCCCTTCACCAACATGCAGTGTTTCCTTGATTGAATTAGCTCTCACACCAATATTTGCGTCTAGAGCCTTTGCATTGAGGGCTATGTGAAAACGGCTGTGGCGCTGAAGTTGCCTGTGAATGTGGAGTTGGTGGCATGTGAAACCCGCAAGTGGAGCATTTGCAAGTGTGGGATGCTCTACCATGTTCATTCCTAGATAATGCACTCAAAGGGCACTAAGCATAGAGTGTAAAAACTGAGTTTCCTTGAGAGCTGCTTGGAAGCCTGATGGTGTGTGAAGTTAGTGAGCCAAATGGAGTTGTTCTCCCACAAGAACCACTCGGCTGATCCTTCTTCAATATGCCCTTCACCAACATGCAGTGTTTCCTTGATTGAATTAGCTCTCACACCAATATTTGCGTCTAGAGCCTTTACATTGAGGGCTATCTGAAAACGGCTGTGGCGCTGAAGTTGCCTGTGAATGTGGAGTTGGTGGCATGTGAAACCCGCATGTGGAGCATGCATTTGTGTGGGATGCTGACCAAGCTTCATTTCAGTCCTAGGCACACAAAGAGCACTAAGCATAGAGTGTGAAAACTGAGTTTCCTTGAGAGCTGCTTGGAAGCCTGATGGTGTGTGAAGTTAGTGAGCCAAATGGAGTTGTTCTCCCTCAAGAACCACTCGGCTGATCCTTCTTCAATATGCCCTTCACCAACATGCAGTGTTTCCTTGATTGAATTAGCTCTCACACCAATATTTGCGTCTAGAGCCTTTGCATTGAGGGCTATCTGAAAATGGCTGTGGCGCTGAAGTTGCCTGTGAATGTGGAGTTGGTGGCATGTGAAACCCGCATGTGGAGCATTCGTTTGTGTGGGATGCTCTACCAGGTTCATTCCTAGATAATGCACTCAAAGGGCACTAAGCATAGAGTGTGAAAACTGAGTTTCCTTGAGAGCTGCTTGGAAGCCTGATGGTGTGTGAAGTTAGTGAGCCAAATGCAGTTGTGCTCCCACAAGAACCACTCGGCTGATCCTTCTTCAATATGCCCTTCACCAACATGCAGTGTTTCCTTGATTGAATTAGCTCTCACACCAATATTTGCGTCTAGAGCCTTTGCATTGAGGGCTATCTGAAAACGGCTGTGGCGCTGAAGTTGCCTGTGAATGTGGAGTTGGTGGCATGTGAAACCCGCATGTGGAGCATTCGTTTGTGTGGGATGCTCTCCAAGCTTCGTTTCAGTCCTAGGCATACAAAGGGCACTAAGCATAGAGTGTGAAAACTGAGTTTCCTTGAGAGCTGCTTGGAAGCCTGATGGTGTGTGAAGTTAGTGATCCAAATGGAGTTGTTCTCCCACAAGAACCACTCGGCTGATCCTTCTTCAATATGCCCTTCACCAACATGCAGTGTTTCCTTGATTGAATTAGCTCTCACACCAATTTTTGCGTCTAGAGCCTTTGCATTGAGGGCTATCTGAAAACGGCTGTGGCGCTGAAGTTGCCTGTGAATGTGGAGTTGGTGGCATGTGAATCCCGCATGTGGAGCATTCGTTTGTGTGGGATGCTGACCAAGCTTCATTTCAGTCCTAGGCACACAAAGGGCACTAAGCATAGAGTGTGAAAACTGAGTTTCCTTGAGAGCTGCTTGGAAGCCTGATGGTGTGTGAAGTTAGTGAGCCAAATGGAGTTGTTCTCCCACAAGAACCACTCGGCTGATCCTTCTTCAATATGCCCTTCACCAACATGCACTGTTTCCTTGATTGAATTAGCTCTCACACCAATATTTGCGTCTAGAGCCTTTGCATTGAGGGCTATCTGAAAACGGCTGTGGCGCTGAAGTTGCCTGTGAATGTGGAGTTGGTGGCATGTGAAACCCGCATGTGGAGCATTCGTTTATGTGAGATGCTCTCCAAGCTTCATTTCTAGATCCTAGCACTCAAAGTGCACTAAGCATAGAGTGTGAAAACTGAGTTTCCTTGAGAGCTGCTTGGAAGCCTGATGGTGTGTGAAGTTAGTGAGCCAAATGGAGTTGTTCTCCCACAAGAACCACTCGGCTGATCCTTCTTCAATATGCCCTTCACCAACATGCACTGTTTCCTTGATTGAATTAGCTCTCACACCAATATTTGCGTCTAGAGCCTTTGCATTGAGGGCTATGTGAAAACGGCTGTGGCGCTGAAGTTGCCTGTGAATGTGGAGTTGGTGGCATGTGGAAACCCGCAAGTGGAGCATTTGTAAGTGTGGGATGCTCTACCATGTTCATTCCTAGATAATGCACTCAAAGGGCACTAAGCATAGAGTGTAAAAACTGATTTTCCTTGAGAGCTGCTTGGAAGCCTGATGGTGTGTGAAGTTAGTGAGCCAAATGGAGTTGTTCTCCCACAAGAACCACTCGGCTGATCCTTCTTCAATATGCCCTTCACCAACATGCAGTGTTTCCTTGATTGAATTAGCTCTCACACCAATATTTGCATCTAGAGCCTTTGCATTGAGGGCTATCTGAAAACGGCTGTGGCGCTGAAGTTGCCTGTGAATGTGGAGTTGGTGGCATGTGAAACCCGCATGTGGAGCATCCGTTTGTGTGGGATGTTCTACCAAGCTTCATTTCAGTCCTAGGCACACAAAGAGCACTAAGCATAGAGTGTGAAAACTGAGTTTCCTTGAGAGCTGCTTGGAAGCCTGATGGTGTGTGAAGTTAGTGAGCCAAATGGAGTTGTTCTCCCTCAAGAACCACTCGGCTGATCCTTCTTCAATATGCCCTTCACCAACATGCAGTGTTTCCTTGATTGAATTAGCTCTCACACCAATATTTGCGTCTAGAGCCTTTGCATTGAGTGCTATCTGAAAAAGGCTGTGGCGCTGAAGTTGCCTGTGAATGTGGAGTTGGTGGCATGTGAAACCCGCATGTGGAGCATTCGTTTCTGTGGGATGCTCTACCAGGTTCATTCCTAGATAATGCACTCAAAGGGCACTAAGCATAGAGTGTGAAAACTGAGTTTCCTTGAGAGCTGCTTGGAAGCCTGATGGTGTGTGAAGTTAGTGAGCCAAATGCAGTTGTGCTGCCACAAGAACCACTCGGCTGATCCTTCTTCAATATGCCCTTCAACAACATGCAGTGTTTCCTTGATTGAATTAGCTCTCACACCAATATTTGCGTCTAGAGCCTTTGCATTGAGGGCTATCTGAAAACGGCTGTGGCGCTGAAGTTGCCTGTGAATGTGGAGTTGGTGGCATGTGAAACCCGCAAGTGGAGCATTCGTTTGTGTGGGATGCTCTACCATGTGCATTCCTAGATAATGCACTCAAAGGGCACTTAGCTTAGAGTGCAAAAACTGAGTTTCCTTGAGAGCTGCTTGGAAGCCTGATGGTGTGTGAAGTTAGTGAGCCAAATGGAGTTGTTCTCCCACAAGAACCACTCGGCTGATCCTTCTTCAATATGCCCTTCACCAACATGCAGTGTTTCCTTGATTGAATTAGCTCTCACACCAATATTTGTGTCTAGAGCCTTTGCATTGAGGGCTAGCTGAAAACGGCTGTGGCGCTGAAGTTGCCTGTGAATGTGGAGTTGGTGGCATGTGAAACCCGCATGTGGAGCATTCGTTTGTGTGGGATGCTCTCCAAGCTTCATTTCAGTCCTAGGCATACAAAGGGCACTAAGCATAGAGTGTGAAAACTGAGTTTCCTTGAGAGCTGCTTGGAAGCCTGATGGTGTGTGAAGTTAGTGAGCCAAATGGAGTTGTTCTCCCACAAGAACCACTCGGCTGATCCTTCTTCAATATGCCCTTCACCAACATGCAGTGTTTCCTTGATTGAATTAGCTCTCACACCAATATTTGCGTCTAGAGCCTTTGCATTGAGGGCTATCTGAAAACGGCTGTGGCGCTGAAGTTGCCTGTGAATGTGGAGTTGGTGGCATGTGAATCCCGCATGTGGAGCATTCGTTTGT
>NW_026700832.1:0-82982 GCF_030435755.1 Ochotona princeps | reverse complement strand
GAATCAGCCCGAGTGGTTCTTGTGGGAGAACAACTCCATTTGGCTCACTAACTTCACACACCACTCAGGCTTCCCAAGCAGCTCTCAAGGAAACTCAGCTTTCACACTCTAACGCTTAATGCCCTTTGAGTGCCTAGGACTGAAATGAAGCTTGGTGAGCTTCCCACACAAACCAATGCTCCACATGCGGGTTTCACATGCCACCCAACTCCACATTCACAGACCAACTTCCTAGCTAAAGCCGTTTTCAGATAGCCCTCAATACAAAGGCTCTAGGCGCAAATATTGGTATAAGAGCTAATTCAATCAAGAAAACACTGCATGTTGGTGAAGCGCATATTGAAGAAGCATCAGCCGAGTGGTTCTTGTGGGAGAACAACTCCATTTGGCTCACTAACTTCACACACCATCAGGCTTCCAAGCAGCTCTCAAGGAAACTCAGCTTTCACACTGTAGGTTTAATGCCCTTTGAGTGCCTAGGACGGAAATGAACCTTGGTGAGCTTCCCACACACAACCAATGCTCCACATGCGTTTTTCACATGCCACCAACTCCACATTCACAGACAACTTCAGCGCCAAAGCCGTTTTCAGATAGCCCTCAATACAAAGGCTCGAGGCGCAAATATTGGTGTGAGAGCTAATTCAATCAAGGAAACACTGCATTTGGTGAAGCGCATATTGAAGAAGAATGAGCCGAGTGGTTCTTGTGGGAGAACAACTCCATTTGGCTCACTAACTTCACGCACCATCAGGAATAAAAGCAGCTCTCAAGGAAACTCAGCTTTCACCACTGTAGGCTTAAAGCCCTTTGAGTGCCTAGGACTGAAATGAAGCTTGGTGAGCTTCCCACACAAACCAATGTTCCACATGCGGGTTTCACATGCCACCAACTCCACATTCACAACTTCCTAGCTAAAGCCGTTTTCAGATAGCCCTCAATACACAAGGCTCTAGGCGCAAATATTGGTGTGAGAGCTAATTCAATCAAGGAAACACTGCATGTTGGTGAAGCGCATATTGAAGAAGAATCAGCGAGTGGTTCTTGTGGGAGAACAACTCCATTTGGCTCACTAACTTCACACACCATCAGGCTTCCAAGCAGCTCTCAAGGAAACTCAGCTTTCACACTCTAAGCTTAATGCCTTTGAGTGCCTAGGACTGAAATGAAGCTTGGTGAGCTTACCACACCAACCAATGCTCCACATGCGGGTTTCACATGCCACCAGCTCCTCATTCACAGACAACTTCCTAGCCAAAGCCGTTTCAGGTAGCCCTCAATACAAGGCTCTAGGCGCAAATATTGGTGTGAGAGCTAATTCAATCAAGGAAACACTGCATGTTGGTGAAGCGCATATTGAAGAATCAGCCTAGTGGTTCTTGTGGGAGAACAACTCCATTTGGCTCACTAACTTCACACACCATCAGGCTTCTCCAAGCAGCTCTCAAGGAAACTCAGCTTTCACACTCTAGTTTAATGCCCTTTGAGTGCTAGGACTGAAATGAAGCTTGGTGAGCTTCCCCACACAAACCAATGCTCCACATGCGGGTTTCACTTGCCACCAACTCCACATTCACAGACAACTTCCTGGCTAAAGCGTTTTCAGATAGCCCTCAATACAAAGGCTCTAGGCGCAAATATTAGTGTGAGAGCTAATTCAATCAAGAAAACACTGCATGTTGGTGAAGCGCATATTGAAGAAGAATACAGCCGAGTGGTTCTTGTGGGAGAACAAGTCCATTTGGCTCACTAACTTCACACACCCATCAGGCTTCCAAGCAGCTCTCAAGGAAACTCAGCTTACACACTCTAAGCTTAATGCCCTTTGAGTGCCTAGGACTGAAATGAAGCTTGGTGAGCTTCCCACACAAACCAATGCTCCACATGCGGGTTTCACATGCCACCAACTCCACATTCACAGACAACTTCCTAGCCAAAGCCGTTTTCAGATAGCCCTCAATACAAGGCTCTAGGTGCAATATTGGTGTGAGAGCTAATTCAATCAAGGAAACACCTGCATGTTGGTGAAGCGCATATTGAGGAAGAATCAGCCGAGTGGTTCTTGTGGGAGAACAACTCCATTTGGCTCACTAACTTCACCCACCATCAGGCTTCCAAGCAGCTCTCAAGGAAACTCAGCTTTCACACTCTATGTTTAATGCCCTTTGAGTGCCTAGGACTGAAATGAAGCTTGGTGAGCTACCCACACAATCCAATACTCCACATGCGGGTTTCACATGCCACCAACTCCTCATTCACAGACAACTTCTAGCTACAAGCCGTTTTCAGATAGCCCTCAAAACAAAGGCTCTAGGCGCAAATATTGGTGTGAGAGCTAATTCAATCAAGGAAACACTGCATGTTGGTGAAGCACATATTGAAGAAGAATCAGCCGAGTGGTTCTTGTGGGAGAACAACTCCATTTGGCTCACTAACTTCACACACCATCAGGCTTCCAAGCAGCTCTCAAGGAAACTCAGCTTTCACACTCTAGGCTTAATGCCCTTTGAGTGCCTAGGACTGAAATGAAGCTTGGTGAGCTTCCCACACAAACCAATGCTCCACATGCGGGTTTCACATGCCACCAACTCCACATTCACAGACAACTTCAGCTCCAAAGCCGTTTTCAGATAGCCCTCACTACAAAGGCTCTAGGCCCAAATATTGGTGTGAGCGCTAATTCAATCAAGGAAACACTGCATGTTGGTGAAGCGCATATTGAAGAATCAGCCTAGTGGTTCTTGTGGGAGAACCAACTCCATTTGGCTCACTAACTTCACGCACCATCAGGAATAAAAGCAGCTCTCAAGGAAACTCAGCTTTCACACTCTAGGCTTAAAGCCCTTTGAGTGCCTAGGACTGAAATGAAGCTTGGTGAGCTTCCCACACAAACCAATGCTCCACATGCGGGTTTCACATGCCACCAACTCCACATTCACAACTTCCTAGCCAAAGCCGTTTCAGGTAGCCCTCAATACAAAGGCTCTAGGTGCAACTATTGGTGTGAGAGCTAATTCAATCAAGGAAACACTGCATGTTGGTGAAGCGCATATTGAGGAAGAATCAGCCGAGTGGTTCTTGTGGGAGAACAACTCCATTTGGCTCACTAACTTCACACACCATCAGGCTTCCAAGCAGCTCTCAAGGAAACTCAGCTTTCACACTCTAGGCTTAATGCCCTTTGAGTGCCTAGGACTGAAATGAACCTTGGTGAGATTCACACACAAACCACATGCTCCACATGCGGGTTTCACATGCCACCAACTCCACATTCACAGACAACTTGCTAGCTAAAGCCTTTTTCAGATAGCCCTCAATACAAAGGCTCTAGGCCCAACTATTGGTGTGAGAGCTAATTCAATCAAGGAAACACTGCATGTTGGTGAAGCGCATATTGAAGAAGAATCAGCGAGTGGTTCTTGTGGGAGAACAAACTCCATTTGGCTCACTAACTTCACACACCATCAGGCTTCCAAGCAGCTCTCAAGGAAACTCAGCTTTCACACTCTAAGCTTAATGCTCTTTGAGTGCTAGGACTGAAATGAAGCTTGGTGAGCTTCCCACACAAACCAATGCTCCACATGCGGGTTTCACATGCCACCAACTCCACATTCACAGACAACTTCCTAGCTAAAGCCGTTTTCAGATAGCCATCAAAACAAAGGCTCTAGGCGCAAATATTGGTGTGAGAGCTAATTCAATCAAGGAAACACTGCATGTTGGTGAAACGCATATTGAAGAAGAATCAGCCAAGTGGTTCTTGTGGGAGAACAACTCATTTGGCTCACTAACTTCACACACCCATCAGGCATCCAAGCAGCTCTCAAGGAACACTCAGCTTTCACACTGTAGGCTTAATGCCCCTTTGAGTGCCTAGGACCTGAAATGAAGCTTGGTGAGCTACCCACACAATCCAATGCTCCACATGCGGGTTTCACATGCCACCAACTCCACATTCACAGACAACTTCCTAGCTAAAGCCTTTTTCAGATAGCCCTCAATACAAAGGCTCTAGGCGCAAATATTGGTGTGAGAGCTAATTCAATCAAGGAAACACTGCATGTTGGTGAAGCGCATATTGAAGAAGAATCCAGCCGAGTGTTTCTTGTGCGAGACACAACTCCATTTGGCTCACTAACTTCACACACCATCAGGCTTCCAAGCAGCTCTCAAGGAAACTCAGCTTTCACACTCTAAGCTTAATGCCCTTTGAGTGCCTAGGACGGAAATGAACCTTGGTGAGCTTAACACACAAACCCAATGCTCCCAAATGCGGGTTTCACATGCCACAACTCCACATTCACAGACAACTTCCTAGCAAAGCTGTTTTCAGATAGCCCTCAATACAAAGGCTCTAGGTGCAAATATTGGTGTGAGAGCTAATTCAATCAAGGAAACACTGCATGTTGGTGAAGCACACATTGAGGACGAATCAGCCGAGTGGTTCTTGTGGGAGAACAACTCCATTTGGCTCACTAACTTCACACACCATCAGGCTTCAAAGCAGCTCTCAAGGAAACTCAGCTTTCACACTGTAGGTTTAATGCCCTTTGAGTGCCTAGGACTGAAATGAACCTTGGTGAGATTCCACACAACCAATGCTCCACATGCGGGTTTCACATGCCACCAACTCCTCATTCACAGACAACTTCCTAGCTAAAGCCGTTTTCAGATAGCCCTCAATACAAAGGCTCTAGGCCCCAAATATTGGTGTGAGAGCAAATTCAATCAAGGAAACACTGCATGTTGGTGAAGCACATATTGAAGAAGAATCAGCCGAGTGGTTCTTGTGGGAGAACAACTCCATTTGGCTCACTAACTTCACACACCCATCAGGCTTCAAGCAGCTCTCAAGGAAATTCAGCTTTCACACTCTAAGCTTAATGCCCTTTGAGTGCCTAGGACTGAAATGAAGCTTGGTGAGCTTCCCACACAAACCAATGCTCCACATGCGGGTTTCACATGCCACCAACTCCACATTCACAGACAACTTCCTAGCCAAAGCGTTTTCAGATAGCCCTCAATACAAAGGCTCTAGGTGCAAATATTGGTGTGAGAGCTAATTCAATCAAGGAAACACTGCATGTTGGTGAAGCGCATATTGAGGAAGAATCAGCCGAGTGGTTCTTGTGGGAGAACAAACTCCATTTGGCTCACTAACTTCACACACCATCAGGCTTCCAAGCAGCTCTCAAGGAAACTCAGCTTTCACACTCTATGTTTAATGCCCCTTTGAGTGCCTAGGACTGAAATGAAGCTTGGTGAGCTACCCCACACAATCCAATACTCCACATGCGGGTTTCACATGCCACCAACTCCCTCATTCACAGACAACTTCCTAGCTAAAGCCGTATTCAGATAGCCCTCAAAACAAAGGCTCTAGGCGCAAATATTGGTGTGAGAGCTAATTCAATCAAGGAAACACTGCATGTTGGTGAAGCACATATTGAAGAAGAATGAGCCGAGTGGTTCTTTTGGGAGAACAACTCATTTGGCTCACTAACTTCACACACCATCAGGCTTCCAAGCAGCTCTCAAGGAAACCTCAGCTTTCACACTCTAGGCTTAATGCCCTTTGAGTGCCTAGGACTGAAATGAAGCTTGGTGAGCTTCCCACACAAACCAATGCTCCACATGCGGGTTTCACATGCCACCAACTCCACATTCACAGACAACTTCAGCGCCAAAGCCGTTTTCAGATAGCCCTCAATACAAAGGCTCTAGGCGCAAATATCTGGTGTGAGAGCTAATTCAATCAAGGAAACACTGCATGTTGGTGAAGCGCATATTGAAGAATCAGCCTAGTGGTTCTTGTGGGAGAACAACTCCATTTGGCTCACTAACTTCACGCACCATCAGGAATAAAAGCAGCTCTCAAGGAAACTCAGCTTTCACACTCTAGGCTTAAAGCCTTTTAGTGCCTAGGACTGAAATGAAGCTTGGTGAGCTTCCCACACATACCAATGCTCCACATGCGGGTTTCACATGCCACCAACTCCACATTCACAACTTCCTAGCCAAAGCCGTTTCAGGTAGCCCCTCAATACAAAGGCTCTAGGTGCAACTATTGGTGTGAGAGCTAATTCAATCAAGGAACACCTGCATGTTGGTGAAGCGCATATTGAGGAAGAATCAGCGAGTGGTTCTTGTGGGAGAACAACTCCATTTGGCTCACTAACTTCACACACCATCAGGCTTCAAAGCAGCTCTCACAGGAAACTCAGCTTTCACACTCTAGGCTTAATGCCCTTTGAGTCGCCAAGGACTGAAATGAACCTTGGTGAGCTTCCCACACAAATCAATGCTCCACATGCGGGCTTCACATGCCACCAACTCCACATTCACAGACAACTTGCTAGCTAAAGCCTTTTTCAGATAGCCCTCAATACAAAGGCTCTAGGCACAAATATTGGTGTGAGAGCTAATTCAATCAAGGAAACACTGCCATGGTGGTGAAGCGCATATTGAAGAAGAATCAGCCGAGTGGTTCTTGTGGGAGAACAACTCCATTTGGCTCACTAACTCTCACACCATCAGGCTTCCAAGCAGCTCTCAAGGGAAACTCAGCTTTCACACCTCTAAGCTTAATGCTCTTTGAGTGCCTAGGACTGAAATGAAGCTTGGTGAGCTTCCCACACACAACCAATGCTCACATGCGGGTTTCACATGCACCAACTCCACATTCACAGACAACTTCCCTAGCTAAAGCCGTTTTCAGATAGCCATCAAAACAAAGGCTCTAGGCGCAAATATTGGTGTGAGAGCTAATTCAATCAAGAAAACACTGCATGTTGGTGAAACGCATATTGAAGAAGAATCAGCCAAGTGGTTCTTGTGGGAGAACAACTCCATTTGGCTCACTAACTTCACACACCACTCAGGCATCAAAGCAGCTCTCAAGGAAAATCAGCTTTCACACTGTAGGCTTAATGCCCTTTGAGTGCCTAGGACTGAAATGAAGCTTGGTGAGATTCACACACACAACCAATGCTCCACATGCGGGTTTCACATGCCACCAACTCCACATTCACAGACAACTTCCTAGCTAAAGCCTTTTTCAGATAGCCCTCACTACAAAGGCTCTAGGCACAAATATTGGTGTGAGAGCTAATTCAATCAAGGAAACACTGCATGTTGGTGAAGCGCATATTGAAGAAGAATCAGCCGAGTGGTTCTTGTGGGAGAACAACTCCATTTGGCTCACTAACTTCACACACCATCAGGAATAAAAGCAGCTCTCAAGGACACTCAGCTTTCACACTCTAGGCTTAATGCCCTTTGAGTGCCTAGGACGGAAATGAACCTTGGTGAGCTTAACCACAAACCAATGCTCCAAATGCGGGTTTCACATGCCACCAACTCCACATTCCACAGACAACTTCCTAGCCAAAGCTGTTTTCAAATAGCCCTCAATACAAAGGCTCTAGGTGCAACTATTGGTGTGAGAGCTAATTCAATCAAGGAAACACTGCATGTTGGTGAAGCACACATTGAGGAAGAATCAGCCGAGTGGTTCTTGTGGGAGAACCACTCCATTTGGCTCACTAACTTCACACCACCATCAGGCTTCAAAGCAGCTCTCAAGGAAACTCAGCTTTCACACTGTAGGTTTAATGCCCTTTGAGTGCCTAGGACTGAAATGAACCTTGGTGAGATTCCCACACAAACCAATGCTCCACATGCGGGTTTCACATGCCACCAACTCTCATTCACAGACAACTTCCTAGCTAAAGCCCGTTTTCAAATAGCCCTCAATACAAAGGCTCTAGGCCCAAATATTGGTGTGAGAGCAAATTCAATCAAGGAAACACTGCATGTTGGTGAAGCACATATTGAAGAAGAATCAGCCGAGTGGTTCTTGTGGGAGAACAACTCCATTTGGCTCACTAACTTCCACACCCATCAGGCTTCCAAGCAGCTCTCAAGGAAACTCAGCTTTCACACTCTAGGCTTAATGCCCTTTGAGTGCCTAGGACTGAAATGAAGCTTGGTGAGCTTACCACACCAAACCAATGCTCCACATGCGGGTTTCACATGCCACCAACTCCACATTCACAGACAACTTCAGCGCCAAAGCCGTTTTCAGATAGCCCTCAATACAAAGGCTCTAGGCGCAAATATTGGTGTGAGAGCTAATTCAATCAAGGAAACACTGCATGTTGGTGAAGCGCATATTGAAGAAGAATCAGCCGAGTGGTTCTTGAGGGAGAACAACTCCATTTGGCTCACTAACTTCACACACCATCAGGCTTCCAAGCAGCTCTCAAGGAAACTCAGCTTTCACACTCTAGGCTTAATGCCCTTTGAGTGCCTAGGACTGAAATGAAGCTTGGTGAGCTTCCCACACAAACCAATGCTCCACATGCGGGTTTCACTTGCCACCAACTCCACATTCACAGACAACTTCCTGGCTAAAGCCGTTTTCAGATAGCCCTCAATACAAAGGCTCTAGGCGCAAATATTAGTATGAGAGCTAATTCAATCAAGGAAACACTGCATGTTGGTGAAGCCCATATTGAAGAAGAATCAGCCAAGTGGTTCTTGTGGGAGAACAAACTCCATTTGGCTCACTAACTTCACACACCATCAGGCTTCCAAGCAGCTCTCAAGCAAACTCAGCTTTCAACTGTAGGCTTAATGCCCTTTGAGTGCCTAGGACTGAAATGAAGCTTGGTGAGCGACCCACACAATCACATACTCCACATGTGGGTTTCACATGCCACCAACTCCCACATTCACAGACAACTTCCTAGCTAAAGCCGTTTTCAGATAGCCCTCAATACAAAGGCTCTAGGAACAAATATTGGTGTGAGAGCTAATTCAATCAAGGAAACACTGCATGTTGGTGAAGCGCATATTGAAGAAGAATCAGCCGAGTGGTTCTTGTGGGAGAACCAACTCCATTTGGCTCACTAACTTCACACACCATCAGGCTTCCAAGCAGCTCTCAAGGAAACTCAGCTTTCACACTCTAAGCTTAATGCCCTTTGAGTGCCTAGGACTGAAATGAAGCTTGGTGAGCTTCCCACACAAACCAATGCTCCACATGCGGGTATCACATGCCACCAACTCCACATTCACAGACACCTTCCTAGCCAAAGCCGTATTCAGATAGCCCTCAATACAAAGGCTCTAGGCGCAAATATTGGTGTGAGAGCTAATTCAATCAAGGAAACACTGCATGTTGGTGAAGCGCATATTGAGGAAGAATCAGCCGAGTGGTTCTTGTGGGAGAACAACCTCCATTTGGCTCACTAACTTCACACACCATCAGGCTTCCAAGCAGCTCTCAAGGAAACTCAGCTTTCACACTCTATGTTTAATGCCCCTTTGAGTGCCTAGGACTGAAATGAAGCTTGGTGAGCTACCCACACAATCCAATACTCCACATGCGGGTTTCACATGCCACCAACTCCACATTCACAACTTCCTAGCCAAAGCCGTTTCAGGTAGCCCTCAATACAAAGGCTCTAGGTGCAACTATTGGTGTGAGAGCTAATTCAATCAAGGAAACACTGCATGTTGGTGAAGCGCATATTGAGGAAGAATCAGCCGAGTGGTTCTTGTGGGAGAACAACTCCATTTGGCTCACTAACTTCACACACCATCAGGCTTCAAGCAGCTCTCAAGGAAACTCAGCTTTCACACTCTAGGCTTAATGCCCTTTGAGTGCCTAGGACTGAAACGAAGCTTGGTGAGCTTCCCACACAAACCAATGCTCCACATGCGGTTTCACATGCCACCAACTCCACATTCACAGACAACTTCCTAGCTAAAGCCGTTTTCAGATAGCCATCCAAAACAAAGGCTTTAGGCGCAAATATTGCGTGTGAGAGCTAATTCAATCAAGAAAACACTGCATGTTGGTGAAACGCATATTGAAGAAGAATCAGCCAAGTGGTTCTTGTGGGAGAACAACTCATTTGGCTCACTAACTTCACACACCATCAGGATCCAAGCAGCTGTCAAGGAAACTCAGCTTTCACACTGTAGGCTTAATGCCCTTTGAGTGCCTAGGACTGAAATGAAGCTTGGTGAGCTACCACACAATCCAATGCTCCACATGCGGGTTTCACATGCCACCAACTCCACATTCACAGACAACTTCCTAGCTAAAGCCTTTTTTCAGATAGCCCCTCAATACAAAGGCGTAGGCACAAATATTGGTGTGAGAGCTAATTCAATCAAGGAAACACTGCATGTTGGTGAAGCGCATATTGAAGAAGCATCCAGCGAGTGGTTCTTGTGGGAGAACAACTCCATTTGGCACTAACTTCACACACCATCAGGCTTCCAAGCAGCTCTCAAGGAACTCAGCTTTCACACTCTAAGCTTAATGCCCTTTGAGTGCCTAGGACGGAACTGAACCTTGGTGAGCTTAACACCACAAACCAATGCTCCAAATGCGGGTTTCACATGCCACCAACTCCACATTCACAGACAACTTGCTAGCCTAAAGCCTTTTTCAGATAGCCCTCAATACAAAGGCTCTAGGCACAAATATTGGTGTGAGAGCTAATTCAATCAAGGAAACACTGCATGGTGGTGAAGCGCATATTGAAGAAGAATCAGCCGACGTGGTTCTTGTGGGAGAACAACTCCATTTGGCTCACTCAACTTCACACACCATCAGGCTTCCAAGCAGCTCTCAAGGAAACCTCAGCTTTCACACTCTATGTTTAATGCCTTTGAGTGCCTAGGACTGAAATGAAGCTTGGTGAGCTACCCACACAATCCAATACTCCACATGCGGGTTTCACATGCCACCAACTCCTCATTCACAGACAACTTCCTAGCTAAAGCCGTTTTCAGATAGCCTCAAAACAAGGCTCTAGGCGCAACTATAGGTGTGAGAGCTAATTCAATCACGGAAACACTGCATGTTGGTGAAGCACATATTGACGAAGAATGAGCGAGTGGTTCTTGTGGGAGAACAACTCCATTTGGCTCCACTAACTTCACACACCATCAGGCTTCCAAGCAGCTCTCAAGGAACCACCGTTTTCACACTCTAAGCTCTAATGCCCTTTGAGTGCCTAGGACTGAAATGAACCTTGGTGAGCTTAACACACAACCAATGCTCCAACTGCGGGTTTCACCTGCCACCAACTCACCATTCACAGACAACTTCCTAGCCAAAGCTGTATTCAGATAGCCCTCAATCACAAAGGCTCTAGGCCCAAATATTGGTGTGAGAGCAACTTCAATCACAGGAAACACTGCATGTTGGTGAAGCACACATTGAGGCAGAATCAGCCGAGCTGGTTCTTGTGGGAGCAACACTCCATTTGGCTCCAAACTTCACACCACTCAGGCTTCACAGCAGCTCACACGGAAACTCACCTTTCACTGTAGGTTTAATGCCCTTTGCGTGCCTAGGACTGACAATGAAGCTTGGTGAGTTCCCACACCAACCCAAGCTCACATGCGGGATTCACATGCCACCAACTCCTCATTCACCAGACCACTTCTAGCTAAAGCCGTTTTCGATAGCCTCAATACCACAGGCTCTACGGCCCAATCATGGTGTGAGAGCACATTCAATACAGGAACCACCTGCATGTTGGTGACGCACACTATGACGAGAAACGCGAGTGCGTTCTTGTGTGGAGCAACCCACACACATTGGCTCCACCTACACTCACACCCCATCAGGCTCCTCAAGCCGCTCACGGACACTCGCTATCACACTAGGCTTCAATGCCTTTGAGTGCTAGGACTGACATGAAGCTATGGTGAGCTACCACACACACCATGCTCATCAACTCTATACCTCCACTTAGTTAGTATGACGAGCGCACTAGCATTGGTTTGTGTGGGAAGCTCACCAAGCTTCATTTCAGTCCTAGGCACTCAAAGGGCATTAAGCCTAGAGTGTGAAAGCTGCGATCTCCTGAGAGCTGCTTGGAAGCCTGATGGTGTGTGAAGTTAGTGAGCCCAATGGAGTTGTTCTCCACAAGACCCACTCGGCTGATTCTTCAATATGTGCTTCACCACATGCAGTGTTTCCTTGATTGAATTTGCTCTCACACCAATATTTGGGCCTAGAGCCTTTGTATTGAGGGCTATCTGAAAACGGCTTTAGCTAGGCAGTTGTCTGTGAATGAGGAGTTGGTGGCATGTGAACACCGCATGTGGAGCATTGGTTTGTGTGGGAAGCTCACCAAGCTTCATTTCAGTCCTAGGCACTCAAAGGGCATAAACCTACCGTGTGACAGGTGAGTTTCCTTGAGAGCTGCTTTGACGCCTGATGGTGTAGTGCAGTTAGTGAGCCAAATGGAGTTGTTCTCCCCACAAGAACCACTCGGCTGATTCTTCCTCAATGTGTGCTTCACCAACATGCAGTGTTCCTTGATTGAATTTGCTCTCCACCACTATTTGGGCCTAGAGCCTTTGTCATTGAGGGCTATCTGAACACAGCTTTGGCTAGGAAGTTGTCTGTGACTGTGGAGTTGGTGGCATGTGAACCCGCATTTGGAGCATTGGTTTGTGTGTTACAGCTCACCAAGGTTCATTTCAGTCCTAGGCATCAAGGGCATTAAGCTTAGAGTGTGAAACCGGAGTTTCCTTGAGAGCTGCTTGGAAGCCTGATGGTGTGTGCAGTTAGTGAGCCAATGGAGTTGTTCTCCCACAGAACCACTCGGCTCATTCTTCTTCACTATGTGCTTCACCAACATGCAGTGTTTCCTTGATTGACTTAGCTCTCACACCCAATATTTGCGCCTAGAGCCTTTGTTTTGAGGGCTATCTGACAACGGCTTTAGCTAGGAAGTTGTCTGTGAATGAGGAGTTGGTGGCATGTGAAACCGCATGTGGAGTATTGGATGTGTGGGTAGCTCACCAAGCTTCATTTCAGTCCTAGGCACTCAACGGGCATTAAACATAGAGTGTGAAAGCTGAGTTTCCTTGAGAGCCTGATGGACGCTGATGGTGTGTGAAGTTAGTGAGCCAAATGGAGTTGTTCTCCCACAAGAACCACTCGGCTGATTCTTCTTCCAATATGCGCTTCACCACCATGCAGTGTTTCCTTGATTGAATTAGCTCTCACACCAATATTTGTGCCTAGAGCCTTTGTATTGAGGGCTATCTGAAAAAGGCTTTAGCTAGCAAGTTGTCTGTGAATGTGGAGTTGGTGGCATGTGAAACCCGCATTTGGAGCATTGGTTTGTGTGTTAAGCTCACCAAGGTTCATTTCCGTCCTAGGCACTCAAAGGGCATTAAGCTTAGAGTGTGAAAGCTGAGTTTCTTGAGAGCTGCTTGGAAGCCTGCTGGTGTGTGAAGTTAGTGAGCCAAATGGAGTTGTTCTCCCACAAGAACCACTCGGCTGATGCTTCTTCAATATGCGCTTCACCAACATGCAGTGTTTCCTTGATTGAATTAGCTCTCACACCAATATTTGTGCCTAGCGCCTTTGTATTGAGGGCTATCTGAAAAAGGCTTTAGCTAGGAAGTTGTCTGTGAATGTGGAGTTGGTGGCATGTGAAACCCGCATGTGGAGCATTGGATTGTGTGGGTAGCTCACCAAGCTTCATATCAGTCCTAGGCACTCAAAGGGCATTAAGCCTACAGTGTGCAAGCTGAGTTTCCTTGACAGCTGCTTGGATGCCTGATGGTGTGTGAAGTTAGTGAGCCAATGGAGTTGTTCTCCCACAAGAACCACTTGGCTGATTCTTCTTCAATATGCGTTTCACCAACATGCAGTGTTTTCTTGATTGAATTAGCTCTCACACCAATATTTGCGCCTAAAGCCTTTGTTTTGATGGCTATCTGAAAACGGCTTTAGCTAGGAAGTTGTCTGTGAATGTGGAGTTGGTGGCATGTGAAACCCGCATGTGGAGCATTGGTTTGTGTGGACAGCTCACCAAGCTTCGTTTCAGTCCTAGGCACTCAAAGGGCATTAAGCCTAGAGTGTGAACGCTGAGTTTCCTTGAGAGCTGCTTGGAAGCCTGATGGTGTGTGAAGTTAGTGAGCCAAATGGAGTTGTTCTCCACCACAGAACCACTCGGCTGATTCTTCCTCAATATGCGCTTCACCAACATGCAGTGTTTCCTTGATTGAATTAGCTCTCACACCAATAGTTGCACCTAGAGCCTTTGTATTGAGGGCTACCTGAAACGGCTTTGGCTAGGAAGTTGTGAATGTGGAGTTGGTGGCATGTGAAACCCGCATGTGGAGTATTGGATTGTGTGGGTAGCTCACCAAGCTTCATTTCAGTCCTAGGCACTCAAAGGGCATTAAACATAGAGTGTGAAAGCTGAGTTTCCTTGAGAGCTGCTTGGAAGCCTGATGGTGTGTGAAGTTAGTGAGCCAACTGGAGTTGTTCTCCACAAGAACCACTCGGCTGATTCTTCCTCAATATGCGCTTCACCAACATGCAGTGTTTCCTTGATTGAATTAGCTCTCACACCAATATTTGCTAGCCTAGAGCTCTTGTATTGAGGGCTATCTGAAAACGGCTTTGGCTAGGAAGTTGTCTGTGAATGTGGAGTTGGTGGCATGTGAAACCCGCATGTGGAGCATTGGTTTGTGTGGGAAGCTCACCAAGCTTCATTTCAGTCCTAGGCACTCAAAGGGCATTAAGCTTAGAGTGTGAAAGCTGAGTTTCCTTGAGAGCTGCTTGGAAGCCTGATGGTGTGTGAAGTTAGTGAGCCAAATGGAGTTGTTCTCCCACAAGAACCACTCGGCTGATTCTTCTTCAATATGCGCTTCACCAACATGCAGTGTTTCCTTGATTGAATTAGCCTCACACCAATATTTGTTCCTAGAGCCTTTGTATTGAGGGCTATCTGAAAACGGCTTTAGCTAGGAAGTTGTCTGTGAATGTGGAGTTGGTGGCATGTGAAACCCACATGTGGAGTATTGGATTGTGTGGGTCGCTCACCAAGCTTCATTTCAGTCCTAGGCACTCAAGGGCATTAAGCCTACAGTGTGAAAGCTGAGTTTGCTTGAGAGCTGCTTGGAAGCCTGATGGTGTGTGAAGTTAGTGAGCCAAATGGAGTTGTTCTCCCACAAGAACCACTTGGCTGATTCTTCTTCAATATGGGCTTCACCAACATGCAGTGTTTCCTTGATTGAATTAGCTCTCATACCTAATATTTGCGCCTAGAGCCTTTGTATTGAGGGCTATCTGAAAACGGCTTTAGCCAGGAAGTTGTCTGTGAATGTGGAGTTGGTGGCAAGTGAAACCCGCATGTGGAGCATTGGTTTGTGTGGGAAGCTCACCAAGCTTCATTTCAGTCCTAGGCACTCAAAGGGCATTAAGCCTAGAGTGTGAAAGCTGAGTTTCCTTGAGAGCTGCTTGGAAGCCTGATGGTGTGTGAAGTTAGTGAGCACAATGGAGTTGTTCTCCCTCAAGAACCACTCGGCTGATTCTTCTTCAATATGCGCTTCACCACATGCAGTGTTTCCTTGATTGAATTAGCTCTCACACCAATATTTGCGCCTAGAGCCTTTGTATTGAGGGCTATCTGAACACAGGCTTTGGCGCTGAAGTTGTCTGTGAATGTGGAGTTGGTGGCATGTGAAACCCGCATGTGGAGCATTGGTTTGTGTGGTAAGCTCACCAAGCTTCATTTCAGTCCTAGGCACTCAAGGGCATTAAGCCTAGAGTGTGAAAGCTGAGTTTCCTTGAGAGCTGCTTGGAAGCCTGATGGTGTGTGAAGTTAGTGAGCCAAATGGAGTTGTTCTCCCACAAGAACCACTCGGCTGATTCTTCTTCACTATGTGCTTCACCCAACATGCAGTGTTTCCTTGATTGAATTTGCTCTCACACCAATATTTGGGCTAGAGCCTTTGTATTGAGGGCTATTTGAAAACGGCTTTAGCTAGGAAGTTGTCTGTGAATGAGGAGTTGGTGGCATGTGAAACCCGCATGTGGAGCATTGGTTTGTGTGGGAATCTCACCAAGGTTCATTCAGTCCTAGGCACTCAAAGGGCATTAAACCTACAGTGTGAAAGCTGAGTTTCCTTGAGAGCTGCTTTGAAGCCTGATGGTGTGTGAAGTTAGTGAGCCACAATGGAGTTGTTCTCCCACAAGAACCACTCGGCTGATTCTTCCTCAATGTGTGCTTCACCAACATGCAGTGTTTCCTTGATTGAATTAGCTCTCACACCAATAGTTGCACCTAGAGCCTTTGTATTGAGGGCTATTTGAAAACAGCTTTGGCTAGGAAGTTGTCTGTGAATGTGGAGTTGGTGGCATGTGAAACCCGCATTTGGAGCATTGGTTTGTGTGTTAAGCTCACCAAGGTTCATTCCGTCCTAGGCACTCAAAGGGCATTAAGCCTAGAGTGTGACAGCTGAGTTTCCTTGAGAGCTGCTTTTATTCCTGATGGTGTGTGAAGTTAGTGAGCCAAATGGAGTTGTTCTCCCACAAGAACCACTCGGCTGATTCTTCTTCAATATGCGCTTCACCAACATGCAGTGTTTCCTTGATTGAATTAGCTCTCACACCAATATTTGTGCCTAGCGCCTTTGTATTGAGGGCTATCTGAAAAAGGCTTTAGCTAGGAAGTTGTCTGTGAATGTGGAGTTGGTGGCATGTGAAACCCGCATGTGGAGCATTGGTTTGTGTGTGAATCTCCACCAAGCTTCATTTCAGTCCTAGGCACTCAAAGGGCATTAAGCCTACAGTGTGAAAGCTGATTTTCCTTGAGAGCTGCTTTGATGCCTGATGGTGTGTGAAGTTAGTGAGCCAAATGGAGTTGTTCTCCCACAAGAACCACTTGGCTGATTCTTCTTCAATATGCGTTTCACCAACATGCAGTGTTTTCTTGATTGAATTAGCTCTCACACCAATATTTGCGCCTAGAGCCTTTGTTTTGATGGCTATCTGAAAACGGCTTTAGCTAGGAAGTTGTCTGTGAATGTGGAGTTGGTGGCATGTGAAACCCGCATGTGGAGCATTGGTTTGTGTGGGAAGCTCACCAAGCTTCATTTCAGTCCTAGGCACTCAAAGAGCATTAAGCTTAGAGTGTGAAAGCTGAGTTTCCTTGAGAGCTGCTTGGAAGCCTGATGGTGTGTGAAGTTAGTGAGCCAAATGGAGTTGTTCTCCCACAAGAACCACTCGGCTGATTCTTCTTCAATATGCGCTTCACCACCATGCAGTGTTTCCTTGATTGAATTAGCTCTCACACCAATATTTGTGCCTAGAGCCTTTGTATTGAGGGCTATCTGAAAAAGGCTTTAGCTAGCAAGTTGTCTGTGAATGTGGAGTTGGTGGCATGTGAAGCCCGCATGTGGAGCATTGATTTGTGTGGGAAGCTCACCAAGGTTCATTTCAGTCCTTGGCACTCAAAGGGCATTAAGCCTAGAGTGTGAAAGCTGAGTTTCCTTGAGAGCTGCTTTGAAGCCTGATGGTGTGTGAAGTTAGTGAGCCAAATGGAGTTGTTCTCCCACAAGAACCACTCGGCTGATTCTTCCTCAATATGCGCTTCACCAACATGCAGTGTTTCCTTGATTGAATTAGCTCTCACACCAATAGTTGCACCTAGAGCCTTTGTATTGAGGGCTACCTGAAACGGCTTTGGCTAGGAAGTTGTGAATGTGGAGTTGGTGGCATGTGAAACCCGCATGTGGAGCATTGGTATGTGTGGGAAGCTCACCAAGCTTCATTTCAGTCCTAGGCACTAAAAGGGCTTTAAGCCTAGAGTGTGAAAGCTGAGTTTCCTTGAGAGCTGCTTTTATTCCTGATGGTGCGTGAAGTTAGTGAGCCAAATGGAGTTGTTCTCCCACAAGAACCACTAGGCTGATTCTTCAATATGCGCTTCACCAACATGCAGTGTTTCCTTGATTGAATTAGCTCTCACACCAATATTTGCGCCTAGAGCCTTTGTATTGAGGGCTATCTGAAAACGGCTTTGGCGCTGAAGTTGTCTGTGAATGTGGAGTTGGTGGCATGTGAAACCCGCATGTGGAGCATTGGTTTGTGTGGGAAGCTCACCAAGCTTCATTTCAGTCCTAGGCACTCAAAGGGCATTAAGCCTAGAGTGTGAAAGCTGAGTTTCCTTGAGAGCTGCTTGGAAGCCTGATGGTGTGTGAAGTTAGTGAGCCAAATGGAGTTGTTCTCCCAAAAGAACCACTCGGCTCATTCTTCTTCAATATGTGCTTCACCAACATGCAGTGTTTCCTTGATTGAATTAGCTCTCACACCAATATTTGCGCCTAGAGCCTTTGTTTTGAGGGCTATCTGAAAACGGCTTTAGCTAGGAAGTTGTCTGTGAATGAGGAGTTGGTGGCATGTGAAACCCGCATGTGGAGTATTGGATTGTGTGGGTAGCTCACCAAGCTTCATTTCAGTCCTAGGCACTCAAAGGGCATTAAACATAGAGTGTGAAAGCTGAGTTTCCTTGAGAGCTGCTTGGAAGCCTGATGGTGTGTGAAGTTAGTGAGCCAAATGGAGTTGTTCTCCCACAAGAACCACTCGGCTGATTCTTCCTCAATATGCGCTTCACCAACATGCAGTGTTTCCTTGATTGAATTAGCTCTCACACCAATATTTGCACCTAGAGCCTTTGTATTGAGGGCTATCTGAAAACGGCTTTGGCTAGGAAGTTGTCTGTGAATGTGGAGTTGGTGGCATGTGAAACCCGCATGTGGAGCATTGGTTTGTGTGGGAAGCTCACCAAGCTTCATTTCAGTCCTAGGCACTCAAAGGGCATTAAGCTTAGAGTGTGAAAGCTGAATTTCCTTGAGAGCTGCTTGGAAGCCTGATGGTGTGTGAAGTTAGTGAGCCAAATGGAGTTGTTCTCCCACAAGAACCACTCGGCTGATTCTTCTTCAATATGTGCTTCACCAACATGCAGTGTTTCCTTGATTGAATTTGCTCTCACACCAATATTTGGGCCTAGAGCCTTTGTATTGAGGGCTATCTGAAAACGGCTTTAGCTAGGAAGTTGTCTGTGAATGAGGAGTTGGTGGCATGTGAAACCCGCATGTGGAGCATTGGTTTGTGTGGGAATCTCACCAAGGTTCATTTCAGTCCTAGGCACTCAAAGGGCATTAAACCTACAGTGTGAAAGCTGAGTTTCCTTGAGAGCTGCTTTGAAGCCTGATGGTGTGTGAAGTTAGTGAGCCAAATGGAGTTGTTCTCCCACAAGAACCACTCGGCTGATTCTTCCTCAATGTGTGCTTCACCAACATGCAGTGTTTCCTTGATTGAATTAGCTCTCACACCAATATTTGCACCTAGAGCCTTTGTATTGAGGGCTATCTGAAAACAGCTTTGGCTAGGAAGTTGTCTGTGAATGTGGAGTTGGTGGCATGTGAAACCCGCATTTGGAGCATTGGTTTGTGTGTTAAGCTCACCAAGGTTCATTTCCGTCCTAGGCACTCAAAGGGCATTAAGCTTAGAGTGTGAAAGCTGAGTTTCCTTGAGAGCTGCTTGGAAGCCTGATGGTGTGTGAAGTTAGTGAGCCAAATGGAGTTGTTCTCGCACAAGAAACACTCGGCTGATTCTTCTTCAATATGCGCTTCACCAACATGCAGTGTTTCCTTGATTGAATTAGCTCTCACACCAATATTTGCGCCTAGAGCCTTTGTATTGAGGGCTATCTGAAAAAGGCTTTAGCTAGGAAGTTGTCTGTGAATGTGGAGTTGGTGGCATGTGAAACCCGCATGTGGAGCATTGGATTGTGTGGGTAGCTCACCAAGCTTCATTTCAGTCCTAGGCACTCAAAGGGCATTAAGCCTACAGTGTGAAAGCTGAGTTTCCTTGAGAGCTGCTTGGATGCCTGATGGTGTGTGAAGTTAGTGAGCCAAATGGAGTTGTTCTCCCACAAGAACCACTTGGCTGATTCTTCTTCAATATGCGTTTCACCAACATGCAGTGTTTCCTTGATTGAATTAGCTCTCACACCAATATTTGCGCCTAGAGCCTTTGTTTTGATGGCTATCTGAAAACGGCTTTAGCTAGGAAGTTGTCTGTGAATGTGGAGTTGGTGGCATGTGAAACCCGCATGTGGAGCATTGGTTTGTGTGGGAAGCTCACCAAGCTTCATTTCAGTCCTAGGCACTCAAAGAGCATTAAGCTTAGAGTGTGAAAGCTGAGTTTCCTTGAGAGCTGCTTGGAAGCCTGATGGTGTGTGAAGTTAGTGAGCCAAATGGAGTTGTTCTCCCACAAGAACCACTCGGCTGATTCTTCTTCAATATGCGCTTCACCAACATGCAGTGTTTCCTTGATTGAATTAGCTCTCACACCAATATTTGGGCCTAGAGCCTTTGTATTGAGGGCTATCTGAAAAAGGCTTTAGCTAGCAAGTTGTCTGTGAATGTGGAGTTGGTGGCATGTGAAACCCGCATGTGGAGCATTGGTTTGTGTGTGAATCTCACCAAGGTTCATTTCAGTCCTAGGCACTCAAAGGGCATTAAGCCTAGAGTGTGAAAGCTGAGTTTCCTTGAGAGCTGCTTGGAAGCCTGATGGTGTGTGAAGTTAGTGAGCCAAATGGAGTTGTTCTCCCACAAGAACCACTCGGCTGATTCTTCCTCAATATGCGCTTCACCAACATGCAGTGTTTCCTTGATTGAATTAGCTCTCACACCAATAGTTGCACCTAGAGCCTTTGTATTGAGGGCTACCTGAAACGGCTTTGGCTAGGAAGTTGTGAATGTGGAGTTGGTGGCATGTGAAACCCGCATGTGGAGCATTGGTTTGTGTGGGAAGCTCACCAAGCTTCATTTCAGTCCTAGGCACTCAAAGGGCTTTAAGCCTAGAGTGTGAAAGCTGAGTTTCCTTGAGAGCTGCTTTTATTCCTGATGGTGCGTGAAGTTAGTGAGCCAAATGGAGTTGTTCTCCCACAAGAACCACTAGGCTGATTCTTCAATATGCGCTTCACCAACATGCAGTGTTTCCTTGATTGAATTAGCTCTCACACCAATATTTGGGCCTAGAGCCTTTGTATTGAGGGCTATCTGAAAACGGCTTTGGAGCTGAAGTTGTCTGTGAATGTGGAGTTGGTGGCATGTGAAACCCGCATGTGGAGCATTGGTTTGTGTGGGAAGCTCACCAAGCTTCATTTCAGTCCTAGGCACTCAAAGGGCATTAAGCCTAGAGTGTGAAAGCTGAGTTTCCTTGAGAGCTGCTTGGAAGCCTGATGGTGTGTGAAGTTAGTGAGCCAAATGGAGTTGTTCTCCCACAAGAACCACTCGGCTGATTCTTCTTCAATATGTGCTTCACCAACATGCAGTGTTTCCTTGATTGAATTAGCTCTCACACCAATATTTGCGCCTAGAGCCTTTGTTTTGAGGGCTATCTGAAAACGGCTTTAGCTAGGAAGTTGTCTGTGAATGAGGAGTTGGTGGCATGTGAAACCCGCATGTGGAGTATTGGATTGTGTGGGTAGCTCACCAAGCTTCATTTCAGTCCTAGGCACTCAAAGGGCATTAAACATAGAGTGTGAAAGCTGAGTTTCCTTGAGAGCTGCTTGGAAGCCTGATGGTGGGTGAAGTTAGTGAGCCAAATGGAGTTGTTCTCCCACAAGAACCACTCGGCTGATTCTTCCTCAATATGCGCTTCACCAACATGCAGTGTTTCCTTGATTGAATTAGCTCTCACACCAATATTTGCACCTAGAGCCTTTGTATTGAGGGCTATCTGAAAACGGCTTTGGCTAGGAAGTTGTCTGTGAATGTGGAGTTGGTGGCATGTGAAACCCGCATGTGGAGCATTGGTTTGTGTGGGAAGCTCACCAAGCTTCATTTCAGTCCTAGGCACTCAAAGGGCATTAAGCTTAGAGTGTGTAAGCTGAGTTTCCTTGAGAGCTGCTTGGAAGCCTGATGGTGTGTGAAGTTAGTGAGCCAAATGGACTTGTTCTCCCACAAGAACCACTCGGCTGATTCTTCTTCAATATGCGCTTCACCAACATGCAGTGTTTTCTTGATTGAATTAGCTCTCACACTAATATTTGCGCCTAGAGCCTTTGTATTGAGGGCTATCTGAAAACGGCTTTAGCCAGGAAGTTGTCTGTGAATGTGGAGTTGGTGGCAAGTGAAACCCGCATGTGGAGCATTGGTTTGTGTGGGAAGCTCACCAAGCTTCATTTCAGTCCTAGGCACTCAAAGGGCATTAAACCTAGAGTGTGAAAGCTGAGTTTCCTTGAGAGCTGCTTGGAAGCCTGATGGTGTGTGAAGTTAGTGAGCCAAATGGAGTTGTTCTCCCACAAGAACCACTAGGCTGATTCTTCAATATGCGCTTCACCAACATGCAGTGTTTCCTTGATTGAATTAGCTCTCACACCAATATTTGCGCCTAGAGCCTTGTATTGAGGGCTACCTGAAACGGCTTTGGCTAGGAAGTTGTCTGTGAATGAGGAGCTGGTGGCATGTGAAACCCGCATGTGGAGCATTGGTTTGTGTGGTAAGCTCACCAAGCTTCATTTCAGTCCTAGGCACTCAAAGGGCATTAAGCTTAGAGTGTGAAAGCTGAGTTTCCTTGAGAGCTGCTTGGAAGCCTGATGGTGTGTGAAGTTAGTGAGCCAAATGGAGTTGTTCTCCCACAAGAACCACTCGGCTGATTCTTCTTCAATATGCGCTTCACCAACATGCAGTGTTTCCTTGATTGAATTAGCTCTCACACCAATATTTGCGCCTAGAGCCTTTGTATTGAGGGCTATCTGAAAACGGCTTTAGCTAGGAAGTTGTGAATGTGGAGTTGGTGGCATGTGAAACCCGCATGTGGAACATTGGTTTGTGTGGGAAGCTCACCAAGCTTCATTTCAGTCCTAGGCACTCAAAGGGCTTTAAGCCTACAGTGTGAAAGCTGAGTTTCCTTGAGAGCTGCTTTTATTCCTGATGGTGCGTGAAGTTAGTGAGCCAAATGGAGTTGTTCTCCCACAAGAACCACTCGGCTCATTCTTCTTCAATATGCGCTTCACCAAATGCAGTGTTTCCTTGATTGAATTAGCTCTCACACCAATATTTGCGCCTCGAGCCTTTGTATTGAGGGCTATCTGAAAACGGCTTTGGCGCTGAAGTTGTCTGTGAATGTGGAGTTGGTGGCATGTGAAAAACGCATGTGGAGCATTGGTTTGTGTGGGAAGCTCACCAAGGTTCATTTCCGTCCTAGGCACTCAAAGGGCATTAAACCTACAGTGTGAAAGCTGAGTTTCCTTGAGAGCTGCTTGGAAGCCTGATGGTGTGTGAAGTTAGTGAGCCAAATGGAGTTGTTCTCCCACAAGAACCACTCGGCTGATGCTTCTTCAATATGCGCTTCACCAACATGCAGTGTTTTCTTGATTGAATTAGCTCTTATACCAATATTTGCGCCTAGAGCCTTTGTATTGAGGGCTATCTGAAAACGGCTTTAGCTAGGAAGTTGTCTGTGAATGTGGAGTTGGTGGCATGTGAAACCCGCATGTGGAGCATTGGTTTGTGTGGGAAGCTCACCAAGCTTCATTTCAGTCCTAGGCACTCAAAGGGCATTAAGCTTAGAGTGTGAAAGCTGAGTTTCCTTGAGAGCTGCTTGGAAGCCTGATGGTGTGTGAAGTTAGTGAGCCAAATGGAGTTGTTCTCCCACAAGAACCACTCGGCTGATTCTTCTTCAATATGCGCTTCACCACCATGCAGTGTTTCCTTGATTGAATTAGCTCTCACACCAATATTTGCGCCTAGAGCCTTTGTATTGAGGGCTATCTGAAAAAGGCTTTAGCTAGCAAGTTGTCTGTGAATGTGGAGTTGGTGGCATGTGAAACCCGCATGTGGAGCATTGGTTTGTGTGGGAAGCTCACCAAGCTTCATTTCAGTCCTAGGCACTCAAAGGGCATTAAGCCTAGAGTGTGAAAGCTGAGTTTCCTTGAGAGCTGCTTTTATTCCTGATGGTGTGTGAAGTTAGTGAGCCAAATGGAGTTGTTCTCCCACAAGAACCACTCAGCTGCTTCTTCTTCAACATGCGCTTCACCAACATGCAGTGTTTCCTTGATTTAATTAGCTCTCACACTAATAGTTGCACCTAGAGCCTTTGTATTGAGGGCTACCTGAAACGGCTTTGGCTAGGAAGTTGTGAATGTGGAGTTGATGGCCTATGAAACCCGCATGTGGAGCATTGGTTTGTGTGGGAAGCTCACCAAGCTTCATTTCAGTCCTAGGCACTCAAAGGGCATTAAGCCTAGAGTGTGAAAGCTGAGTTTCCTTGAGAGCTGCTTGGAAGCCTGATGGTGTGTGAAGGTAGTGAGCCAAAAGGAGTTGTTCTCCCACAAGAACCACTCAGCTGATTCTTCTTCAATATGCGCTTCACCAACATGCAGTGTTTCCTTGATTGAATTAACGCTCACACCAATATTTGGGCCTAGAGCCTTTGTATTTGAGGGCTATCTGAAAACGGCTTTAGCTAGGAAGTTGTCTGTGAATGTGGAGTTGGTGGCATGTGAAACCCGCATGTGGAGCATTGGTTTGTGTGGGAAGCTCACCAAGCTTCATTTCAGTCCTAGGCACTCAAAGGGCATTAAACCTAGAGTGTGAAAGCTGAGTTTCCTTGAGAGCTGCTTGGAAGCCTGATGGTGTGTGAAGTTAGTGAGCCAAATGGAGTTGTTCTCCCACAAGAACCACTCGGCTGATTCTTCTTCAATATGCGCTTCACCAACATGCAGTGTTTCCTTGATTGAATTAGCTCTCACACCAATATTTGGGCCTAGAGCCTTTGTATTGAGGGCTATCTGAAAACGGTTTTGGCTCTCTAGTTGTCTGTGAATGAGGAGTTGGTGGCAAGTGAAACCCGCATGTGGAGCATTGGTTTGTGTGGGAAGCTCACCAAGCTTCATTTCAGTCCTAGGCACTCAAAGGACATTAAGCCTAGAGTGTGAAAGCTGAGTTTCCTTGAGAGCTGCTTTTATTCCTGATGGTGTGTGAAGTTAGTGAGCCAAATGGAGTTGTTCTCCCACAAGAACCACACGGCTGATTCTTCTTCAATATGCGCTTCACCAACATGCAGTGTTTCCTTGATTGAATTAGCTCTCACACCAATATTTGCGCCTAGAGCCTTTGTATTGAGGGCTATCTGAAAACGGCTTTAGCTAGGAAGTTGTCTGTGAATGTGGAGTTGGTGGCATGTGAAACCCGCATGTGGAGCATTGGTTTGTGTGGGAAGCTCACCAAGCTTCATTTCAGTCCTAGGCACTCAAAGGGCATTAAGCCTAGAGTGTGAAAGCTGAGTTTCCTTGAGAGCTGCTTGGAAGCCTGATGGTGTGTGAAGTTAGTGAGCCAAATGGAGTTGTTCTCCCACAAGAACCACTCGGCTGATTCTTCTTCAATATGAGCTTCACCAACATGCAGTGTTTCCTTGATTGAATTAGCTCTCACACCAATATTTGCGCCTAGAGCCTTTGTATTGAGGGCTATCTGAAAACGGCTTTAGCTAGGAAGTTGTCTGTGAATGTGGAGTTGGTGGCATGTGAAACCCGCATGTGGAGCATTGGTTTGTGTGGGAAGCTCACCAAGCTTCATTTCAGTCCTAGGCACTCAAAGGGCATTAAACCTAGAGTGTGAAAGCTGAGTTTCCTTGAGAGCTGCTTGGAAGCCTGATGGTGTGTGAAGTTAGTGAGCCAAATGGAGTTGTTCTCCCACAAGAACCACTCGGCTGATTCTTCCTCATTATGCGCTTCAGCAACATGCAGTGTTTCCTTGATTGAATTAGCTCTCATACCAATATTTGCGCCTAGAGCCTTTGTATTGAGGGCTATCTGAAAACGGCTTTGGCTAGAAAGTTGTCTGTGAATGTGGAGTTGGTGGCATGTGAAACCCGCATGTGGAGCATTGGTTTGTGTGGGAAGCTCACCAAGCTTCATTTCAGTCCTAGGCACTCAAAGGGCATTAAGCTGAGAGTGTGAAAGCTGAGTTTCCTTGAGAGCTGCTTGGAAGCCTGATGGTGTGTGAAGTTAGTGAGCCAAATGGAGTTGTTCTCCCACAAGAACCACTCGGCTGATTCTTCTTCAATATGCGCTTCACCAACATGCAGTGTTTCCTTGATTGTATTAGCTCTCACACCAATATTTGCGCATAGAGCCTTTGTATTGAGGGCTACCTGAAACGGCTTTGGCTAGGAAGTTGTCTGTGAATGAGGAGTTGGTGTCATGTGAAACCCGCATGTGGAGCATTGGTTTGTGTGGTAAGCTCACCAAGCTTCATTTCAGTCCTAGGCACTCAAAGGGCATTGAGCTTAGACTGTGAAAGCTGAGTTTCCTTGAGAGCTGCTTTTATTCCTGATGGTGCGTGAAGTTAGTGAGCCAAATGGAGTTGTTCTCCCACAAGAACCACTCGGCTGATTCTTCTTCAATATGCGCTTCACCAACATGCAGTGTTTCCTTGATTGAATTAGCTCTCACACCAATATTTGCGCCTAGAGCCTTTGTATTGAGGGCTATCTGAAAAAGGCTTTAGCTAGGAAGTTGTCTGTGAATGTTTAGTTGGTGGCATGTGAAACCCGCATGTGGAGCATTGGTTTGTGTGGGAAGCTCACCAAGCTTCATTTCAGTCCTAGGCACTCAAAGGGCATTAAGCCTACAGTGTGAAAGCTGAGTTTCCTTGAGAGCTGCTTGGAAGCCTGATGGTGTGTGAAGTTAGTGAGCCAAATGGAGTTGTTCTCCCACAAGAACCACTCGGCTGATTCTTCCTCAATATACGCTTCACCAACATGCAGTGTTTCCTTGATTGAATTAGCTCTCACACCAACATTTGGGCCTAGAGCCTTTGTATTGAGGGCTACCTGAAATGGCTTTGGCTAGGAAGTTGTGAATGTGGAGTTGGTGGCATGTGAAACCCGCATGTGGAGCATTGATTTGTGTGGGAAGGTCACCAAGCTTCATTTCAGTCCTAGGCACTCAAAGGGCTTTAAGCCTAGAGTGTGAAAGCTGAGTTTCCTTGAGAGCTGCTTGGAAGCCTGATGGTGCGTGAAGTTAGTGAACCAAATGGAGTTGTTCTCCCACAAGAACCACTCGGCTCATTCTTCTTCAATATGCGCTTCACCAACATGCAGTGTTTCCTTGATTGAATTAGCTCTCACACCAATATTTGCACCTAGAGCCTTTGTATTGAGGGCTATCTGAAAACGGCTTTGGCTAGGAAGTTGTCTGTGAATGTGGAGTTGGTGGCATGTGAAACCCGCATGTGGAGCATTGGTTTGTTTGGGAAGCTCACCAAGCTTCATTTCAGTCCTAGGCACTCAAAGGGCATTAAGCCTAGAGTGTGAAAGCTGATTTTCCTTGAGAGCTGCTTGGAAGCCTGATGGTGTGTGAAGTTAGTGAGCCAAATGGAGTTGTTCTCCCACAAGAACCACTCGGCTGATTCTTCTTCAATATGTGCTTCACCAACATGCAGTGTTTCCTTGATTGAATTAGCTCTCACACCAATATTTGGGCCTAGAGCCTTTGTATTGAGGGCTATCTGAAAACGGCTTTGGCGCTGAAGTTGCCTGTGAATGTGGAGTTGGTGGCATGTGAAACCCGCATGTGGAGCATTGGTTTGTGTGGGAAGCTCACCAAGCTTCATTTCAGTCCTAGGCACTCAAAGGGCATTAAGCCTAGATTGTGAAAGCTGAGTTTCCTTGAGAGCTGCTTTGAAGCCTGATGGTGTGTGAAGTTAGTGAGCCAAATGGAGTTGTTCTCCCACAAGAACCACTCGGCTGATTCTTCCGCAATATGCGCTTCACCAACATGCAGTGTTTCCTTGATTGAATTAGCTCTCACACCAATAGTTGCACCTAGAGCAATTGTATTGAGGGCTACCTGAAACGGCTTTGGCTTGGAAGTTGTGAATGTGGAGTTGGTGGCATGTGAAACCCGCATGTGGAGCATTGGTTTGTGTGGGAAGCTCACCAAGCTTCATTTCAGTCCTAGGCACTCAAAGGGCTTTAAGCCTAGAGTGTGAAAGCTGAGTTTCATTGAGAGCTGCTTTTATTCCTGATGGTGCGTGAAGTTAGTGAGCCAAATGGAGTTGTTCTCCCACAAGAACCACTAGGCTGATTCTTCTTCAATATGCGCTTCACCAACATGCAGTGTTTCCTTGATTGAATTAGCTCTCACACCAATATTTGCGCCTAGAGCCTTTGTATTGAGGGCTATCTGAAAACGGCTTTGGCGCTGAAGTTGTCTGTGAATGTGGAGTTGGTGGCATGTGAAACCCGCATGTGGAGCATTGGCTTGTTTGGGAAGCTCACCAAGCTTCATTTCAGTCCTAGGCACTCAAAGGGCATTAAGCCTAGAGTGTGAAAGCTGATTTTCCTTGAGAGCTGCTTGGAAGCCTGATGGTGTGTGAAGTTAGTGAGCCAAATGGAGTTGTTCTCCCACAAGAACCACTCGGCTGATTCTTCTTCAATATGTGCTTCACCAACATGCATTGTTTCCTTGATTGAATTAGCTCTCACACTAATATTTGCACCTAGAGCCTTTGTTTTGAGGGCTATCTGAAAACGGCTTTAGCTAGGAAGTTGTCTGTGAATGAGGAGTTGGTGGCATGTGAAACCCGCATGTGGAGCATTGGTTTGTGTGGGAAGCTCACCAAGCTTCATTTCAGTCCTAGGCACTCAAAGGGCATTAAACCTACAGTGTGAAAGCTGAGTTTCCTTGAGAGCTGCTTGGAAGCCTGATGGTGTGTGAAGTTAGTGAGCCAAATGGAGTTGTTCTCCCACAAGAACCACTCGGCTGATTCTTCCTCAATATGCGCTTCACCAACATGCAGTGTTTCCTTGATTGAATTAGCTCTCACACCAATATTTGTGCCTAGAGCCTTTGTATTGAGGGCTATCTGAAAACGGCTTTGGCTAGGAAGTTGTCTGTGAATGTGGAGTTGGTGGCATGTGAAACCCGCATGTGGAGCATTGGTTTGTGTGGGAAGCTCACCAAGCTTCATTTCAGTCCTAGGCACTCAAAGGGCATTAAACCTAGAGTGTGAAAGCTGAGTTTCCTTGAGAGCTGCTCGGAAGCCTGATGGTGTGTGAAGTTAGTGAGCCAAATGGAGTTGTTCTCCCACAAGAACCACTCGGCTCATTCTTCTTCAATATGCGCTTCACCAACATGCAGTGTTTCCTTGATTGAATTAGCTCTCACACCAATATTTGCGCCTAGAGCCTTTGTATTGAGGGCTATCTGTAAACGGCTTTGGATAGGAAGTTGTCTGTGAATGTGGAGTTGGTGGCATGTGAAACTCGCATATGGAGCATTGGTTTGTGTGGGAAGCTCACCAAGCTTCATTTCAGTCCTAGGCACTCAAAGGGCATTAAGCCTAGAGTGTGAAAGCTGAGTTTCCTTGAGAGCTGCTTGGAAGCCTGATGGTGTGTGAAGTTAGTGAGCCAAATGGAGTTGTTCTCCCACAAGAACCACTCGGCTGATTCTTCTCCAATATGAGCTTCACCAACATGCAGTGTTTCCTTGATTGAATTAGCTCTCACACCAATATTTGCGCCTAGAGCCTTTGTATTGAGGGCTATCTGAAAACGGCTTTAGCTAGGAAGTTGTCTGTGAATGTGGAGTTGGTGGCATGTGAAACCCGCATGTGGAGCATTGGTTTGTGTGGGAAGCTCACCAAGCTTCATTTCAGTCCTAGGCACTCAAAGGGCATTAAACCTAGAGTGTGAAAGCTGAGTTTCCTTGAGAGCTGCTTGGAAGCCTGATGGTGTGTGAAGTTAGTGAGCCAAATGGAGTTGTTCTCCCACAAGAACCACTCGGCTCATTCTTCTTCAATATGCGCTTCACCAAATGCAGTGTTTCCTTGATTGAATTAGCTCTCACACCAATATTTGGGCCTCGAGCCTTTGTATTGAGGGCTATCTGAAAACGGCTTTGGCGCTGAAGTTGTCTGTGAATGTGGAGTTGGTGGCATGTGAAACCCGCATGTGGAGCATTGGTTTGTGTGGGAAGCTCACCAAGCTTCATTTCAGTCCTAGGCACTCAAAGGGCATTAAGCCTAAAGTGTGAAAGCTGAGTTTCCTTGAGAGCTGCTTGGAAGCCTGATGGTGTGTGAAGTTAGTGAGCCAAATGGAGTTGTTCTCCCACAAGAACCACTCGGCTGATTCTTCTTCAATATGTGCTTCACCAACATGCAGTGTTTCCTTGATTGAATTAGCTCTCACACCAATATTTGCGCCTAGAGCCTTTGTATTGAGGGCTATCTGAAAACGGCTTTAGCTAGGAAGTTGTCTGTGAATGTGGAGTTGGTGGCATGTGAAACCCGCATGTGGAGCATTGGTTTGTGTGGGAAGCTCACCAAGCTTCATTTCAGTCCTAGGCACTCAAAGGGCATTAATCCTAGAGTGTGAAAGCTGAGTTTCCTTGAGAGCTGCTTGGAAGCCTGATGGTGTGTGAAGTTAGTGAGCCAAATGGAGTTGTTCTCCCACAAGAACCACTTGGCTGATTCTTCTTCAATATGCGCTTCACCAACATGCAGTGTTTCCTTGATTGAATTAGCTCTCACACCAATATTTGCGCCTAGAGCCTTTGTATTGAGGGCTATCTGAAAACGGCTTCAGCTAGGAAGTTGTCTGTGAATGTGGAGTTGGTGGCATGTGAAACCCGCATGTGGAGCATTGGTTTGTGTGGGAAGCTCACCAAGCTTCATTTCAGTCCTAGGCACTCAAAGGGCATTAAACCTAGAGTGTGAAAGCTGAGTTTCCTTGAGAGCTGCTCGGAAGCCTGATGGTGTGTGAAGTTAGTGAGCCAAATGGAGTTGTTCTCCCACAAGAACCACTCGGCTCATTCTTCTTCAATATGCGCTTCACCAACATGCAGTGTTTCCTTGATTGAATTAGCTCTCACACCAATATTTGGGCCTAGAGCCTTTGTATTGAGGGCTATCAGAAAACGGCTTTGGCTAGGAAGTTGTCTGTGAATGTGGAGTTGGTGGCATGTGAAACTCGCATATGGAGCATTGGTTTGTGTGGGAAGCTCACCAAGCTTCATTTCAGTCCTAGGCACTCAAAGGGCATTAAGCCTAGAGTGTGAAAGCTGAGTTTCCTTGAGAGCTGCTTGGAAGCCTGATGGTGTGTGAAGTTAGTGAGCCAAATGGAGTTGTTCTCCCACAAGAACCACTCGGCTGATTCTTCTTCAATATGAGCTTCACCAACATGCAGTGTTTCCTTGATTGAATTAGCTCTCACACCAATATTTGCGCCTAGAGCCTTTGTATTGAGGGCTATCTGAAAACGGCTTTAGCTAGGAAGTTGTCTGTGAATGAGGAGTTGGTGGCATGTGAAACCCGCATGTGGAGCATTGGTTTGTGTGGGAAGCTCACCAAGCTTCATTTCAGTCCTAGGCACTCAAAGGGCATTAAGCCTAGAGTGTGAAAACTGAGTTTCCTTGAGAGCTGCTTGGAAGCCTGATGGTGTGTGAAGTTAGTGAGCCAAATGGAGTTGTTCTCCCACAAGAACCACTCGGCTGATTCTTCTTCAATATGCGCTTCACCAACATGCAGTGTTTCCTTGATTGAATTAGCTCTCACACCAATATTTGCGCCTAGAGCCTTTGTATTGAGGGCTATCTGAAAAAGGCTTTAGCTAGGAAGTTGTCTGTGAATGTGGAGTTGGTGGCATGTGAAACCCGCATGTGGAGCATTGGTTTGTGTGGGAATCTCACCAAGCTTCATTTCAGTCCTAGGCACTCAAAGGGCTTTAAGCCTACAGTGTGAAAGCTGAGTTTCCTTGAGAGCTGCTTGGAAGCCTGATGGTGTGTGAAGTTAGTGAGCCAAATGGAGTTGTTCTCCCACAAGAACCACTCGGCTGATTCTTCCTCAATATACGCTTCACCAACATGCAGTGTTTCCTTGATTGAATTAGCTCTCACACCAATATTTGGGCCTAGAGCCTTTGTATTGAGGGCTACCTGAAACGGCTTTGGCTAGGAAGTTGTGAATGTGGAGTTGGTGGCATGTGAAACCCGCATGTGGAGCATTGGTTTGTGTGGGAAGCTCACCAAGCTTCATTTCAGTCCTAGGCACTCAAAGGGCTTTAAGCCTAGAGTGTGAAAGCTGAGTTTCCTTGAGAGCTGCTTTTATTCCTGATGGTGCGTGAAGTTAGTGAGCCAAATGGAGTTGTTCTCCCACAAGAACCACTCGGCTCATTCTTCTTCAATATGCGCTTCACCAAATGCAGTGTTTCCTTGATTGAATTAGCTCTCACACCAATATTTGCACCTAGAGCCTTTGTATTGAGGGCTATCTGAAAACGGCTTTGGCTAGGAAGTTGTCTGTGAATGTGGAGTTGGTGGCATGTGAAACCCGCATGTGGAGCATTTGTTTGTGTGGGAAGCTCACCAAGCTTCATTTCAGTCCTAGGCACTCAAAGGGCATTAAGCCTAGAGTGTGAAAGCTGAGTTTCCTTGAGAGCTGCTTTGAAGCCTGATGGTGTGTGAAGTTAGTGAGCCAAATGGAGTTGTTCTCCCACAAGAACCACTCGGCTGATTCTTCCTCAATATGCGCTTCACCAAAATGCAGTGTTTCCTTGATTGAATTTAGCTCTCACACCAATAGTTGCACCTAGAGCCTTTGTATTGAGGGCTACCTGAAACGGCTTTGGCTAGGAAGTTGTGAATGTGGAGTTGGTGGCATGTGAAACCCGCATGTGGAGCATTGGTTTGTGTGGGAAGCTCACCAAGCTTCATTTCAGTCCTAGGCACTCAAAGGGCTTTAAGCCTAGAGTGTGAAAGCTGAGTTTCCTTGAGAGCTGCTTGGAAGCCTGATGGTGTGTGAAGTTAGTGAGCCAAATGGAGTTGTTCTCCCACAAGAACCACTCGGCTGATTCTTCTTCAATATGCGCTTCACCAACATGCAGTGTTTCCTTGATTGAATTAGCTCTCACACCAATATTTGCGCCTAGAGCCTTTGTATTGAGGGCTATCTGAAAACGGCTTTGGCGCTGAAGTTGTCTGTGAATGTGGAGTTGGTGGCATGTGAAACCCGCATGTGGAGCATTGGTTTGTGTGGGAAGCTCACCAAGCTTCATTTCAGTCCTAGGCACTCAAAGGGCATTAAGCCTAGAGTGTGAAAGCTGAGTTTCCTTGAGAGCTGCTTGGAAGCCTGATGGTGTGTGAAGTTAGTGAGCCAAATGGAGTTGTTCTCCCACAAGAACCACTCGGCTCATTCTTCTTCAATATGTGCTTCACCAACATGCAGTGTTTCCTTGATTGAATTAGCTCTCACACCAATATTTGCGCCTAGAGCCTTTGTTTTGAGGGCTATCTGAAACCGGCTTAAGCTAGGAAGTTGTCTGTGAATGAGGAGTTGGTGGCATGTGAAACCCGCATGTGGAGCATTGGTTTGTGTGGGAAGCTCACCAAGCTTCATTTCAGTCCTAGGCACTCAAAGGGCATTAAACCTAGAGTGTGAAAACTGAGTTTCCTTGAGAGCTGCTTGGAAGCCTGATGGTGTGTGAAGTTAGTGAGCCAAATGGAGTTGTTCTCCCACAAGAACCACTCAGCTGATTCTTCTTCAATATGCGCTTCACCAACATGCAGTGTTTCCTTGATTGAATTAGCTCTCACACCAATATTTGCGCCTAGAGCCTTTGTATTGAGGGCTATCAGAAAACGGCTTTGGCTAGGAAGTTGTCTGTGAATGTGGAGTTGGTGGCATGTGAAACTCGCATATGGAGCATTGGTTTGTGTGGGAAGCTCACCAAGCTTCATTTCAGTCCTAGGCACTCAAAGGGCATTAAGCCTAGAGTGTGAAAGCTGAGTTTCCTTGAGAGCTGCTTGGAAGCCTGATGGTGTGTGAAGTTAGTGAGCCAAATGGAGTTGTTCTCCCACAAGAACCACTCGGCTGATTCTTCTCCAATATGAGCTTCACCAACATGCAGTGTTTCCTTGATTGAATTAGCTCTCACACCAATATTTGCGCCTAGAGCCTTTGTATTGAGGGCTATCTGAAAACGGCTTTAGCTAGGAAGTTGTCTGTGAATGAGGAGTTGGTGGCATGTGAAACCCGCATGTGGAGCATTGGTTTGTGTGGGAAGCTCACCAAGCTTCATTTCAGTCCTAGGCACTCAAAGGGCATTAAGCCTAGAGTGTGAAAACTGAGTTTCCTTGAGAGCTGCTTGGAAGCCTGATGGTGTGTGAAGTTAGTGAGCCAAATGGAGTTGTTCTCCCACAAGAACCACTCGGCTGATTCTTCTTCAATATGCGCTTCACCAACATGCAGTGTTTCCTTGATTGAATTAGCTCTCACACCAATATTTGCGCCTAGAGCCTTTGTATTGAGGGCTATCTGAAAAAGGCTTTAGCTAGGAAGTTGTCTGTGAATGTGGAGTTGGTGGCATGTGAAACCCGCATGTGGAGCATTGGTTTGTGTGGGAATCTCACCAAGCTTCATTTCAGTCCTAGGCACTCAAAGGGCTTTAAGCCTACAGTGTGAAAGCTGAGTTTCCTTGAGAGCTGCTTTGAAGCCTGATGGTGTGTGAAGTTAGTGAGCCAAATGGAGTTGTTCTCCCACAAGAACCACTCGGCTCATTCTTCTTCAATATGCGCTTCACCAACATGCAGTGTTTCCTTGATTGAATTAGCTCTCACACCAATATTTGGGCCTAGAGCCTTTGTATTGAGGGCTACCTGAAACGGCTTTGGCTAGGAAGTTGTGAATGTGGAGTTGGTGGCATGTGAAACCCGCATGTGGAGCATTGATTTGTGTGGGAAGCTCACCAAGCTTCATTTCAGTCCTAGGCACTCAAAGGGCTTTAAGCCTAGAATGTGAAAGCTGAGTTTCCTTGAGAGCTGCTTTTATTCCTGATGGTGCGTGAAGTTAGTGAGCCAAATGGAGTTGTTCTCCCACAAGAACCACTCGGCTCATTCTTCTTCAATATGCGCTTCACCAAATGCAGTGTTTCCTTGATTGAATTAGCTCTCACACCAATATTTGCACCTAGAGCCTTTGTATTGAGGGCTATCTGAAAACGGCTTTGGCTAGGAAGTTGTCTGTGAATGTGGAGTTGGTGGCATGTGAAACCCGCATGTGGAGCATTTGTTTGTGTGGGAAGCTCACCAAGCTTCATTTCAGTCCTAGGCACTCAAAGGGCATTAAGCCTAGAGTGTGAAAGCTGAGTTTCCTTGAGAGCTGCTTGGAAGCCTGATGGTGCGTGAAGTTAGTGAGCCAAATGGAGTTGTTCTCCCACAAGAACCACTCGGCTGATTCTTCCTCAATATGCGCTTCACCAACATGCAGTGTTTCCTTGATTGAATTAGCTCTCACACCAATATTTGGGCCTAGAGCCTTTGTATTGAGGGCTACCTGAAACGGCTTTGGCTAGGAAGTTGTGAATGTGGAGTTGGTGGCATGTGAAACCCGCATGTGGAGCATTGGTTTGTGTGGGAAGCTCACCAAGCTTCATTTCAGTCCTAGGCACTCAAAGGGCTTTAAGCCTAGAGTGTGAAAGCTGAGTTTCCTTGAGAGCTGCTTTTATTCCTGATGGTGCGTGAAGTTAGTGAGCCAAATGGAGTTGTTCTCCCACAAGAACCACTCGGCTGATTCTTCTTCAATATGCGCTTCACCAACATGCAGTGTTTCCTTGATTGAATTAGCTCTCACACCAATATTTGCGCCTAGAGCCTTTGTATTGAGGGCTATCTGAAAACGGCTTTGGCGCTGAAGTTGTCTGTGAATGTGGAGTTGGTGGCATGTGAAACCCGCATGTGGAGCATTGGTTTGTGTGGGAAGCTCACCAAGCTTCATTTCAGTCCTAGGCACTCAAAGGGCATTAAGCCTAGAGTGTGAAAGCTGAGTTTCCTTGAGAGCTGCTTGGAAGCCTGATGGTGTGTGAAGTTAGTGAGCCAAATGGAGTTGTTCTCCCACAAGAACCACTCGGCTCATTCTTCTTCAATATGTGCTTCACCAACATGCAGTGTTTCCTTGATTGAATTAGCTCTCACACCAATATTTGCGCCTAGAGCCTTTGTTTTGAGGGCTATCTGAAAACGGCTTAAGCTAGGAAGTTGTCTGTGAATGAGGAGTTGGTGGCATGTGAAACCCGCATGTGGAGCATTGGTTTGTGTGGGAAGCTCACCAAGCTTCATTTCAGTCCTAGGCACTCAAAGGGCATTAAACCTAGAGTGTGAAAACTGAGTTTCCTTGAGAGCTGCTTGGAAGCCTGATGGTGTGTGAAGTTAGTGAGCCAAATGGAGTTGTTCTCCCACAAGAACCACTCAGCTGATTCTTCTTCAATATGCGCTTCACCAACATGCAGTGTTTCCTTGATTGAATTAGCTCTCACACCAATATTTGCGCCTAGAGCCTTTGAATTGAGGAATATATGAAAACGGCTTTGGCGCTGAAGTTGTCTGTGAATGTGGAGTTGGTGGCATGTGAAACCCGCATGTGGAGCATTGGTTTGTGTGGGAAGCTCACCAAGCTTCATTTCAGTCCTAGGCACTCAAAGGGCATTACGCCTAGAGTGTGAAAGCTGAGTTTCCTTGAGAGCTGCTTGGAAGCCTGATGGTGTGTGAAGTTAGTGAGCCAAATGGAGTTGTTCTCCCACAAGAACCACTCAGCTGATTCTTCTTCAATATGTGCTTCACCAACATGCAGTGTTTCCTTGATTGAATTTGCTCTCACACCAATATTTGCGCCTAGAGCCTTTGTATTGAGGGCTATCTGAAAACGGCTTTAGCTAGGAAGTTGTCTGTGAATGAGGAGTTGGTGGCATGTGAAACCCGCATGTGGAGCATTGGTTTGTGTGGGAAGCTCACCAAGCTTCATTTCAGTCCTAGGCACTCAAAGGGCATTAAGCCTAGAGTGTGAAAACTGAGTTTCCTTGAGAGCTGCTTGGAAGCCTGATGGTGTGTGAAGTTAGTGAGCCAAATGGAGTTGTTCTCCCACAAGAACCACTCGGCTGATTCTTCCTCTGTTGGGAGCACTGCATGAGTGCCCTGCCCTAAAATAATGACTGGTTCAAGGCCAGGAGGCAGCAGGAAGACAGGAGGTCACAGGTGAGGCAGATCTGCCTCCTTTCCAGGGCCTGGCCAGTCAGGTAGCACCCAGTGGACCCACGGGAATGCAAGTGATGGGAGTGAGAGCTGAAATTGCTATGGCAATAAGTATAGTTATTGTTATTTTATAGGCTAGCCTGTTTTTGCAATTTTTTGGAGCATAGAAAATGTAGCTGTTTCAGCCGCTTTTATAATTTTTAGCTAGAGGAATTAAGGATGCTTTTATTAAAGAAAAATGTTTTTGATTATTGTTTTATTTATGGGGTTGCAAGGTCTATAGTTGTAGGGGGATTTAATATTTGTAATTTTTGTTTTTAGAATTATATTTTTTCCCTTGTAAACTATTTTCCCATCGAATAATGGGCAAGTTGTAAAAATAGAAATGTGGTAGGAATGTACTACTGATTAGCAGGTAATCGCATGTGCCTTGGCCTTGGAGTCCTGGCTGCCGCTCCATGGCTACTGTTGAAGAATGAATAATGGCTTGCTTTGAAGAATATGAATACAGTGTTTTAAAGAATTATCTCTGGGGACACCTGCTTAGCCTTGAAGTGCGGACAGAGTGACCAAATGTCTGTACATGCCCCCTTAGTCTTGAAGTAAAAATAGAATAATTAGTTGCTTGTGCAGAAGCTTGTGAGGTTTTGAGTAAATAAAAAGGACAGCTTTTTCTTGGGCTGTTGTGAGAACGCACCAAGTGTCAGTGTCTGTGTCTTTCTTTATCGCCGACTCCACGCACCCTTCCCGAGCTCCGAACTCTCGGCTGGAGCTGGACTCCGGCATTCCTCAATATGCGCTTCACCAACATGCAGTGTTTCCTTCATTTAATTAGCTCTCACACCAATATTTGCACCTAGAGCCTTTGCTTTGAGGGCTATCTGAAAACGGCTTTGGCTAGGAAGTTGTCTGTGAATGTGGAGTTGGTGGCATGTGAAACCCGCATGTGGAGTATTGGATTGTGTGGGTAGCTCACCAAGCTTCATTTCAGTCCTAGGCACTCAAAGGGCGTTAAGCCTACAGTGTGAAAGCTGAGTTTCCTTGAGAGCTGCTTGGATGCCTGATGGTGTGTGAAGTTAGTGAGCCAAATGGAGTTGTTCTCCCACAAGAACCACTTGGCTGATTCTTCTTCAATATGCGCTTCACCAACATGCAGTGTTTTCTTGATTGAATTAGCTCTCACACCAATATTTGCGCCTAGAGCCTTTGTTTTGATGGCTATCTGAAAACGGCTTTAGCTAGGAAGTTGTCTGTGAATGTGGAGTTGGTGGCATGTGAAACCCGCATGTGGAGCATTGGTTTGTGTGGTAAGCTCACCAAGCTTCATTTCAGTCCTAGGCACTCAAAGGGCATTAAGCTTAGAGTGTGAAAGCTGAGTTTCCTTGAGAGCTGCTTGGAAGCCTGATGGTGTGTGAAGTTAGTGAGGCAAATGGAGTTGTTCTCCCACAAGAACCACTCGGCTGATTCTTCTTCAATATGCGCTTCACCACCATGCAGTGTTTCCTTGATTGAATTAGCTCTCACACCAATATTTCCGCCTAGAGCCTTTGTATTGAGGGCTATCTGAAAAAGGCTTTAGCTAGGAAGTTGTCTGTGAATGTGGAGTTGGTGGCATGTGAAACCCGCATGTGGAGCATCGGTTTGTGTGGGAAGCTCCCCAAGCTTCATTTCAGTCCTAGGCACTCAAAGGGCATTAAGCCTAGAGTGTGAAAGCTGAGTTTCCTTGAGAGCTGCTTTGAAGCCTGATGGTGTGTGAAGTTAGTGAGCCAAATGGAGTTGTTCTCCCACAAGAACCACTCGGCTGATTCTTCCTCAATATGCGCTTCACCAACATGCAGTGTTTCCTTGATTGAATTAGCTCTCACACCAATAGTTGCACCTAGAGCCTTTGTATTGAGGGCTACCTGAAACGGCTTTGGCTAGGAAGTTGTCTGTGAATGTGGAGTTGGTGGCATGTGAAACCCGCATGTGGAGCATTGGTTTGTGTGGGAAGCTCACCAAGCTTCATTTCAGTCCTAGGCACTCAAAGGGCTTTAAGCCTAGAGTGTGAAAGCTGAGTTTCCTTGAGAGCTGCTTTTATTCCTGATGGTGCGTGAAGTTAGTGAGCCAAATGGAGTTGTTCTCCCACAAGAACCACTAGGCTGATTCTTCTTCAATATGCGCTTCACCAACATGCAGTGTTTCCTTGATTGAATTAGCTCTCACACCAATATTTGGGCCTAGAGCCTTTGTATTGAGGGCTATCTGAAAACGGCTTTGGCGCTGAAGTTGTCTGTGAATGTGGAGTTGGTGGCATGTGAAACCCGCATGTGGAGCATTGGTTTGTGTGGGAAGCTCACCAAGCTTCATTTCAGTCCTAGGCACTCAAAGGGCATTAAGCCTAGAGTGTGAAAGCTGAGTTTCCTTGAGAGCTGCTTGGAAGCCTGATGGTGTGTGAAGTTAGTGAGCCAAATGGAGTTGTTCTCCCACAAGAACCACTCGGCTGATTCTTCTTCAATATGTGCTTCACCAACATGCAGTGTTTCCTTGATTGAATTAGCTCTCACACCAATATTTGCGCCTAGAGCCTTTGTTTTGATGGCTATCTGAAAACGGCTTTAGCTAGGAAGTTGTCTGTGAATGTGGAGTTGGTGGCATGTGAAACCCGCATGTGGAGCATTGGTTTGTGTGGTAAGCTCACCAAGCTTCATTTCAGTCCTAGGCACTCAAAGGGCATTAAACCTAGAGTGTGAAAGGTGAGTTTCCTTGAGAGCTGCTTGGAAGCCTGATGGTGTGTGAAGTTAGTGAGCCAAATGGAGTTGTTCTCCCACAAGAACCACTCGGCTGATTCTTCCTCAATATGCGCTTCACCAACATGCAGTGTTTCCTTGATTGAATTAGCTCTCACACCAATATTTGCGCCTAGAGCCTTTGTATTGAGGGCTATCTGAAAACGGCTTTGGAGCTGAAGTTGTCTGTGAATATGGAGTTGGTGGCATGTGAAACTCGCATATGGAGCATTGGTTTGTGTGGGAAGCTCACCAAGCTTCATTTCAGTCCTAGGCACTCAAAGGGCATTAAGCCTACAGTGTGAATGCTGAGTTTCCTTGAGAGCTGCTTGGAAGCCTGATGGTGTGTGAAGTTAGTGAGCCAAATGGAGTTGTTCTCCCACAAGAACCACTCGGCTGATTCTTCTTCAATATGCGCTTCACCAACATGCAGTGTTTCCTTGATTGAATTAGCTCTCACACCAATATTTGCACCTAGAGCCTTTGTATTGAGGGCTATCTGAAAACGGCTTTAGCTAGGACGTTGTCTGTGAATGTGGAGTTGGTGGCATGTGAAACCCGCATGTGGAGTATTGGATTGTGTGGGTCGCTCACCAAGCTTCATTTCAGTCCTAGGCACTCAAAGGGTATTAAGCTGAGAGTGTGAAAGCTGAGTTTGCTTGAGAGCTGCTTGGAAGCCTGATGGTGTGTGAAGTTAGTGAGCCAAATGGAGTTGTTCTCCCACAAGAACCACTCGGCTGATTCTTCTCCAATATGAGCTTCACCAACATGCAGTGTTTCCTTGATTGAATTAGCTCTCACACCAATATTTGGGCCTAGAGCCTTTGTATTGAGGGCTATCTGAAAACGGCTTTGGAGCTGAAGTTGTCTGTGAATATGGAGTTGGTGGCATGTGAAACTCGCATGTGGAGCATTGGTTTGTGTGGGAAGCTCACCAAGCTTCATTTCAGTCCTAGGCACTCAAAGGGCATTAAACCTAGAGTGTGAAAGCTGAGTTTCCTTGAGAGCTGCTTGGAAGCCTGATGGTGTGTGAAGTTAGTGAGCCAAATGGAGTTGTTCTCCCACAAGAACCACTCAGCTGATTCTTCTTCAATATGCGCTTCACCAACATGCAGTGTTTCCTTGATTGAATTAGCTCTCACACCAATATTTGCGCCTAGAGCCTTTGTATTGAGGGCTATCTGAAAACGGCTTTGGCGCTGAAGTTGTCTGTGAATGTGGAGTTGGTGGCATGTGAAACCCGCATGTGGAGCATTGGTTGGTGTGGGAAGCTCACCAAGCTTCATTTCAGTCCTAGGCACTCAAAGGGCATTAAGCCTAGAGTGTGAAAGCTGAGTTTCCTTGAGAGCTGCTTGGAAGCCTGATGGTGTGTGAAGTTAGTGAGCCAAATGGAGTTGTTCTCCCACAAGAACCACTCGGCTGATTCTTCTTCAATATGTGCTTCACCAACATGCAGTGTTTCCTTGATTGAATTTGCTCTCACACCAATATTTGCGCCTAGAGCCTTTGTTTTGATGGCTATCTGAAAACGGCTTTAGCTAGGAAGTTGTCTGTGAATGTGGAGTTGGTGGCATGTGAAACCTGCATGTGGAGCATTGGTTTGTGTGGGAATCTCACCAAGGTTCATTTCAGTCCTAGGCACTCAAAGGGCATTAAGCTTAGAGTGTGAAAGCTGAGTTTCCTTGAGAGCTGCTTTGAAGCCTGATTGTGTGTGAAGTTAGTGAGCCAAATGGAGTTGTTCTCCCACAAGAACCACTCGGCTGATTCTTCCTCAATGTGCGCTTCACCAACATGCAGTGTTTCCTTGATTGAATTAGGTCTCACACCAATAGTTGCACCTAGAGCCTTTGTATTGAGGGCTATCTGAAAAAGGCTTTAGCTAGGAAGTTGTCTGTGAATGTGGAGTTGGTGGCATGTGAAACCCGCATGTGGAGCATTGGTTTGTGTGGGAAGCTCCCCAAGCTTCATTTCAGTCCTAGGCACTCAAAGGGCATTAAGCCTAGAGTGTGAAAGTTGAGTTTCCTTGAGAGCTGCTTGGAAGCCTGATGGTGTGTGAAGTTAGTGAGCGAAATGGAGTTGTTCTCCCACAAGAACCACTCGGCTGATTCTTCTTCAATATGCGCTTCACCAACATGCAGTGTTTCCTTGATTGAATTAGCTCTCACACCAATATTTGCGCCTAGAGCCTTTGTATTGAGGGCTATCTGAAAACGGCTTTAGCTAGGAAGTTTTCTGTGAATGTGGAGTTGGTGGCATGTGAAACCCGCATGTGGAGTATTGGATTGTGTGGGTCGCTCACCAAGCTTCATTTCAGTCCTAGGCACTCAAAGGGCATTAAACCTAGAGTGTGAAAGCTGAGTTTGCTTGAGAGCTGCTTATAAGCCTGATGGTGTGTGAAGTTAGTGAGCCAAATGGAGTTGTTCTCCCACAAGAACCACTCGGTTCATTCTTCTCCAATATGAGCTTCACCAACATGCAGTGTTTCCTTGATTGAATTAGCTCTCACACCAATATTTGCGCCTAGAGCCTTTGTATTGAGGGCTATCTGAAAACGGCTTTAGCTAGGAAGTTGTCTGTGAATGTGGAGTTGGTGGCATGTGAAACCCGCATGTGGAGTATTGGTTTGTGTGGGAAGCTCACCAAGCTTCATTTCAGTCCTAGGCACTCAAAGGGCATTAAGCCTACAGTGTGAAAGCTGAGTTTCCTTGAGAGCTGCTTGGAAGCCTGATGGTGTGTGAAGTTAGTGAGCCAAATGGAGTTGTTCTCCCACAAGAACCACTCGGCTCATTCTTCTTCAATATGCGCTTCACCAACATGCAGTGTTTCCTTGATTGAATTAGCTCTCACACCAATATTTGCGCCTAGAGCCTTTGTATTGAGGGCTATCAGAAAACGGCTTTAGCTAGGAAGTTGTCTGTGAATGTGGAGTTGGTGGCGTGTGAAACCCGCATGTGGAGTATTGGATTGTGTGGGTCGCTCACCAAGCTTCATTTCAGTCCTAGGCACTCAAAGGGCATTAAACCTAGAGTGTGAAAGCTGAGTTTGCTTGAGAGCTGCTTGGAAGCCTGATGGTGTGTGAAGTTAGTGAGCCAAATGGAGTTGTTCTCCCACAAGAACCACTCGGCTGATTCTTCTCCAATATGAGCTTCACCAACATGCAGTGTTTCCTTGATTGAATTAGCTCTCACACCAATATTTGCGCCTAGAGCCTTTGTATTGAGGGCTATCTGAAAACGGCTTTAGCTAGGAAGTTGTCTGTGAATGTGGAGTTGGTGGCATGTGAAACCCGCATGTGGAGCATTGGTTTGTGTGGGAAGCTCACCAAGCTTCATTTCAGTCCTAGGCACTCAAAGGGCATTAAACCTAGAGTGTGAAAGCTGAGTTTCCTTGAGAGCTGCTTGGAAGCCTGATGGTGTGTGAAGTTAGTGAGCCAAATGGAGTTGTTCTCCCGCAAGAACCACTCGGCTGATTCTTCTTCAATATCTGCTTCACCAACATGCAGTGTTTCCTTGATTGAATTTGCTCTCACACCAATATTTGCGCCTAGAGCCTTTGTATTGAGGGCTATCTGAAAACGGCTTTAGCTAGGAAGTTGTCTGTGAATGAGGAGTTGGTGGCATGTGAAACCCGCATGTGGAGCATTGGTTTGTGTGGGAAGCTCACCAAGCTTCATTTCAGTCCTAGGCACTCAAAGGGCATTAAACCTAGAGTGTGAAAGCTGAGTTTCCTTGAGAGCTGCTTGGAAGCCTGATGGTGTGTGAAGTTAGTGAGCCAAATGGAGTTGTTCTCCCACAAGAACCACTCAGCTGATTCTTCTTCAATATGCGCTTCACCAACATGCAGTGTTTCCTTGATTGAATTAGCTCTCACACCAATATTTGCGCCTAGAGCCTTTGTATTGAGGGCTATCTGAAAACGGCTTTAGCTAGGAAGTTGTCTGTGAATGTGGAGTTGGTGGCATGTGAAACCCGCATGTGGAGCATTGGTTTGTGTGGGAAGCTCACCAAGCTTCATTTCAGTCCTAGGCACTCAAAGGGCATTAAGCTGAGAGTGTGAAAGCTGAGTTTCCTTGAGAGCTGCTTGGAAGCCTGATGGTGTGTGAAGTTAGTGAGCCAAATGGAGTTGTTCTCCCACAAGAACCACTCGGCTGATTCTTCTTCAATATGTGCTTCACCAACATGCAGTGTTTCCTTGATTGAATTTGCTCTCACACCAATATTTGCGCCTAGAGCCTTTGTATTGAGGGCTATCTGAAAACGGCTTTGGCTAGGAAGTTGTCTGTGAATGAGGAGTTGGTGGCATGTGAAACCCGCATGTGGAGCATTGGTTTGTGTGGTAAGCTCACCAAGCTTCATTTCAGTCCTAGGCACTCAAAGGGCATTAAGCCTAGAGTGTGAAAACTGAGTTTCCTTGAGAGCTGCTTGGAAGCCTGATGGTGTGTGAAGTTAGTGAGCCAAATGGAGTTGTTCTCCCACAAGAACCACTCGGCTGATTCTTCCTCAATGTGCGCTTCACCAACATGCAGTGTTTCCTTGATTGAATTAGCTCTCACACCAATATTTGCACCTAGAGCCTTTGCTTTGAGGGCTATCTGAAAACGGCTTTGGCTAGGAAGTTGTCTGTGAATGTGGAGTTGGTGGCATGTGAAACCCGCATGTGGAGTATTGGATTGTGTGGGTAGCTCACCAAGCTTCATTTCAGTCCTAGGCACTCAAAGGGCATTAAGCCTACAGTGTGAAAGCTGAGTTTCCTTGAGAGCTGCTTGGATGCCTGATGGTGTGTGAAGTTAGTGAGCCAAATGGAGTTGTTCTCCCACAAGAACCACTCGGCTGATTCTTCTTCAATATGCGCTTCACCAACATGCAGTGTTTTCTTGATTGAATTAGCTCTCACACCAATATTTGCGCCTAGAGCCTTTGTTTTGATGGCTATCTGAAAACGGCTTTAGCTAGGAAGTTGTCTGTGAATGTGGAGTTGGTGGCATGTGAAACCCGCATGTGGAGCATTGGTTTGTGTGGGTAGCTCACCAAGCTTCATTTCAGTCCTAGGCACTCAAAGGGCATTATGCTTAGAGTGTGAAAGCTCAGTTTCCTTGAGAGCTGCTTGGAAGCCTGATGGTGTGTGAAGTTAGTGAGCCAAATGGAGTTGTTCTCCCACAAGAACCACTCGGCTGATTCTTCCTCAATATGCGCTTCACCAACATGCAGTGTTTCCTTGATTGAATTAGGTCTCACACCAATAGTTGCACCTAGAGCCTTTGTATTGAGGGCTACCTGAAACGGCTTTGGCTAGGAAGTTGTGAATGTGGAGTTGGTGGCATGTGAAACCCGCATGTGGAGCATTGGTTTGTGTGGGAAGCTCACCAAGCTTCATTTCAGTCCTAGGCACTCAAAGGGCTTTAAGCCTAGAGTGTGAAAGCTGAGTTTCCTTGAGAGCTGCTTTTATTCCTGATGGTGCGTGAAGTTAGTGAGCCAAATGGAGTTGTTCTCCCACAAGAACCACTAGGCTGATTCTTCTTCAATATGCGCTTCACCAACATGCAGTGTTTCCTTGATTGAATTAGCTCTCACACCAATATTTGGGCCTAGAGCCTTTGTATTGAGGGCTATCTGAAAACGGCTTTGGCGCTGAAGTTGTCTGTGAATGTGGAGTTGGTGGCATGTGAAACCCGCATGTGGAGCATTGGTTTGTGTGGGAAGCTCACCAAGCTTCATTTCAGTCCTAGGCACTCAAAGGGCATTAAGCCTAGAGTGTGAAAGCTGAGTTTCCTTGAGAGCTGCTTGGAAGCCTGATGGTGTGTGAAGTTAGTGAGCCAAATGGAGTTGTTCTCCCACAAGAACCACTCGGCTGATTCTTCTTCAATATGTGCTTCACCAACATGCAGTGTTTCCTTGATTGAATTAGCTCTCACACCAATATTTGCGCCTAGAGCCTTTGTTTTGAGGGCTATCTGAAAACGGCTTTAGCTAGGAAGTTGTCTGTGAATGAGGAGTTGGTGGCATGTGAAACCCGCATGTGGAGTATTGGTTTGTGTGGGAAGCTCACCAAGCTTCATTTCAGTCCTAGGCACTCAAACGGCATTAAACCTAGAGTGTGAAAGCTGAGTTTCCTTGAGAGCTGCTTGGAAGCCTGATGGTGTGTGAAGTTAGTGAGCCAAATGGAGTTGTTCTCCCACAAGAACCACTCGGCTCATTCTTCTTCAATATGCGCTTCACCAACATGCAGTGTTTCCTTGATTGAATTAGCTCTCACACCAATATTTGGGCCTAGAGCCTTTGTATTGAGGGCTATCTGAAAACAGCTTTGGCGCTGAAGTTGTCTGTGAATGTGGAGTTGGTGGCATGTGAAACCCGCATGTGGAGCATTGGTTTGTGTGGGAAGCTCACCAAGCTTCATTTCAGTCCTAGGCACTCAAAGGGCATTAAGCCTAGAGTGTGAAAGCTGAGTTTCCTTGAGAGCTGCTTGGAAGCCTGATGGTGTGTGAAGTTAGTGAGCCAAATGGAGTTGTTCTCCCACAAGAACCACTCGGCTGATTCTTCTTCAATATGTGCTTCACCAACATGCAGTGTTTCCTTGATTGAATTAGCCCTCACACCAATATTTGCGCCTAGAGCCTTTGTTTTGAGGGCTATCTGAAAACGGCTTTAGCTAGGAAGTTGTCTGTGAATGAGGAGTTGGTGGCATGTGAAACCCGCATGTGGAGTATTGGTTTGTGTGGGAAGCTCACCAAGCTTCATTTCAGTCCTAGGCACTCAAACGGCATTAAACCTAGAGTGTGAAAGCTGAGTTTCCTTGAGAGCTGCTTGGAAGCCTGATGGTGTGTGAAGTTAGTGAGCCAAATGGAGTTGTTCTCCCAGAAGAACCACTCGGCTCATTCTTCTTCAATATGCGCTTCACCAACATGCAGTGTTTCCTTGATTGAATTAGCTCTCACACCAATATTTGCGCCTAGAGCCTTTGTATTGAGGGCTATCAGAAAACAGCTTTGTCTAGGAAGTTGTCTGTGAATGTGGAGTTGGTGGCATGTGAAACTCGCATATGGAGCATTGGTTTGTGTGGGAAGCTCACCAAGCTTCATTTCAGTCCTAGGCACTCAAAGGGCATTAAGCCTAGAGTGTGAAAGCTGAGTTTCCTTGAGAGCTGCTTGGAAGCCTGATGGTGTGTGAAGTTAGTGAGCCAAATGGAGTTGTTCTCCCACAAGAACCACTCGGCTGATTCTTCTTCAATATGAGCTTCACCAACATGCAGTGTTTCAATGATTGAATTAGCTCTCACACCAATATTTGCGCCTAGAGCCTTTGTATTGAGGGCTATCTGAAAACGGCTTTAGCTAGGAAGTTGTCTGTGAATGTGGAGTTGGTGGCATGTGAAACCCGCATGTGGAGCATTGGTTTGTGTGGGAAGCTCACCAAGCTTCATTTCAGTCCTAGGCACTCAAAGGGCATTAAGCCTAGAGTGTGAAAGCTGAGTTTCCTTGAGAGCTGCTTGGAAGCCTGATGGTGTGTGAAGTTAGTGAGCGAAATGGAGTTGTTCTCCCACAAGAACCACTCGGCTGATTCTTCTTCAATATGTGCTTCACCAACATGCAGTGTTTCCTTGATTGAATTTGCTCTCACACCAATATTTGCGCCTAGAGCCTTTGTATTGAGGGCTATCTGAAAACGGCTTTAGCTAGGAAGTTGTCTGTGAATGAGGAGTTGGTGGCATGTGAAACCCGCATGTGGAGCATTGGTTTGTGTGGGAAGCTCACCAAGCTTCATTTCAGTCCCAGGCACTCAAAGGGCATTAAGCCTAGAGTGTGAAAACTGAGTTTCCTTGAGAGCTGCTTGGAAGCCTGATGGTGTGTGAAGTTAGTGAGCCAAATGGAGTTGTTCTCCCACAAGAACCACTCGGCTGATTCTTCCTCAATGTGCGCTTCACCAACATGCAGTGTTTCCTTGATTGAATTAGCTCTCACACCAATATTTGTGCCTAGAGCCTTTGTATTGAGGGCTATCTGAAAACGGCTTTGGCGCTGAAGTTGTCTGTGAATGTGGAGTTGGTGGCATGTGAAACCCGCATGTGGAGTATTGGATTGTGTGGGTAGCTCACCAAGCTTCATTTCAGTCCTAGGCACTCAAAGGGCATTAAGCCTACAGTGTGAAAGCTGAGTTTCCTTGAGAGCTGCTTGGATGCCTGATGGTGTGTGAAGTTAGTGAGCCAAATGGAGTTGTTCTCCCACAAGAACCACCCGGCTGATTCTTCTTCAATATGCGCTTCACCAACATGCAGTGTTTTCTTGATTGAAATAGCTCTCACACCAATATTTGCGCCTAGAGCCTTTTTTTTGATGGCTATCTGAAAACGGCTTTAGCTAGGAAGTTGTCTGTGAATGTGGAGTTGGTGGCATGTGAAACCCGCATGTGGAGCATTGGTTTGTGTGGGAAGCTCACCAAGCTTCATTTCAGTCCTAGGCACTCAAAGGGCAATAAACCTGCAGTGTGAAAGCTGAGTTTCCTTGAGAGCTGCTTGGAAGCCTGATGGTGTGTGAAGTTAGTGAGCCAAATGGAGTTGTTCTCCCACAAGAACCACTCGGCTGATTCTTCCTCAATATGAGCTTCACCAACATGCAGTGTTTCCTTGATTGAATTAGCTCTCACACCAATATTTGCGCCTAGAGCCTTTGTATTGAGGGCTATCTGAAAACGGCTTTAGCTAGGAAGTTGTCTGTGAATGTGGAGTTGGTGGCATGTGAAACCCGCATGTGGAGCATTGGTTTGTGTGGGTAGCTCACCAAGCTTCATTTCAGTCCTAGGCACCCAAAGGGCATTAAGCCTAAAGTGTGAAAGCTGAGTTTCCTTGAGAGCTGCTTGGAAGCCTGATGGTGTGTGAAGTTAGTGAGCCAAATGGAGTTGTTCTCCCACAAGAACCACTCGGCTGATTCTTCTTCAATATGTGCTTCACCAACATGCAGTGTTTCCTTGATTGAATTAGCTCTCACACCAATATTTGCGCCTAGAGCCTTTGTATTGAGGGCTACCTGAAAACGGCTTTAGCTAGGAAGTTGTCTGTGAATGAGGAGTTGGTGGCATGTGAAACCCGCATGTGGAGCATTGGTTTGTGTGGGAAGCTCACCAAGCTTCATTTCAGTCCTAGGCACTCAAAGGCCAATAAACCTGCAGTGTGAAAGCTGAGTTTCCTTGAGAGCTGCTTGGAAGCCTGATGGTGTGTGAAGTTAGTGAGCCAAATGGAGTTGTTCTCCCACAAGAACCACTCGGCTGATTCTTCCGCAATATGCGCTTCACCAACATGCAGTGTTTCCTTGATTGAATTACCTCTCACACCAATAGTTGCACCTAGAGCCTTTGTATTGAGGGCTACCAGAAACGGCTTTGGCTAGGAAGTTGTCTGTGAATGTGGAGTTGGTGGCATGTGAAACCTGCATGTGGAGCATTGGTTTGTGTGGGATGCTCTACCAGGTTCGTTCCTAGATAATGCACTCAAAGGGCATTAAGCCTAGAGTGTGAAAGCTGAGTTTCCTTGAGAGCTGCTTTTATTCCTGATGGTGCGTGAAGTTAGTGAGCCAAATGGAGTTGTTCTCCCACAAGAACCACTCGGCTGATTCTTCTTCAATATGCGCTTCACCAACATGCAGTGTTTCCTTGATTGAATTAGCTCTCACACCAATATTTGCGCCTAGAGCCTTTGTATTGAGGGCTATCTGAAAACGGCTTTGGCGCTGAAGTTGTCTGTGAATGTGGAGTTGGTGGCATGTGAAACCCGCATGTGGAGCATTGGTTTGTGTGGGAAGCTCACCAAGCTTCATTTCAGTCCTAGGCACTCAAAGGGCATTAAGCCTAGAGTGTGAAAGCTGAGTTTCCTTGAGAGCTGCTTGGAAGCCTGATGGTGTGTGAAGTTAGTGAGCCAAATGGAGTTGTTCTCCCACAAGAACCACTCGGCTCATTCTTCTTCAATATGTGCTTCACCAACATGCAGTGTTTCCTTGATTGAATTAGCTCTCACACCAATATTTGCGCCTAGAGCCTTTGTTTTGAGGGCTATCTGAAAACGGCTTAAGCTAGGAAGTTGTCTGTGAATGAGGAGTTGGTGGCATGTGAAACCCGCATGTGGAGCATTGGTTTGTGTGGGAAGCTCACCAAGCTTCATTTCAGTCCTAGGCACTCAAAGGGCATTAAACCTAGAGTGTGAAAACTGAGTTTCCTTGAGAGCTGCTTGGAAGCCTGATGGTGTGTGAAGTTAGTGAGCCAAATGGAGTTGTTCTCCCACAAGAACCACTCAGCTGATTCTTCTTCAATATGCGCTTCACCAACATGCAGTGTTTCCTTGATTGAATTAGCTCTCACACCAATATTTGCGCCTAGAGCCTTTGAATTGAGGAATATATGAAAACGGCTTTGGCGCTGAAGTTGTCTGTGAATGTGGAGTTGGTGGCATGTGAAACCCGCATGTGGAGCATTGGTTTGTGTGGGAAGCTCACCAAGCTTCATTTCAGTCCTAGGCACTCAAAGGGCATTACGCCTAGAGTGTGAAAGCTGAGTTTCCTTGAGAGCTGCTTGGAAGCCTGATGGTGTGTGAAGTTAGTGAGCCAAATGGAGTTGTTCTCCCACAAGAACCACTCAGCTGATTCTTCTTCAATATGTGCTTCACCAACATGCAGTGTTTCCTTGATTGAATTTGCTCTCACACCAATATTTGCGCCTAGAGCCTTTGTATTGAGGGCTATCTGAAAACGGCTTTAGCTAGGAAGTTGTCTGTGAATGAGGAGTTGGTGGCATGTGAAACCCGCATGTGGAGCATTGGTTTGTGTGGGAAGCTCACCAAGCTTCATTTCAGTCCTAGGCACTCAAAGGGCATTAAGCCTAGAGTGTGAAAACTGAGTTTCCTTGAGAGCTGCTTGGAAGCCTGATGGTGTGTGAAGTTAGTGAGCCAAATGGAGTTGTTCTCCCACAAGAACCACTCGGCTGATTCTTCCTCTGTTGGGAGCACTGCATGAGTGCCCTGCCCTAAAATAATGACTGGTTCAAGGCCAGGAGGCAGCAGGAAGACAGGAGGTCACAGGTGAGGCAGATCTGCCTCCTTTCCAGGGCCTGGCCAGTCAGGTAGCACCCAGTGGACCCACGGGAATGCAAGTGATGGGAGTGAGAGCTGAAATTGCTATGGCAATAAGTATAGTTATTGTTATTTTATAGGCTAGCCTGTTTTTGCAATTTTTTGGAGCATAGAAAATGTAGCTGTTTCAGCCGCTTTTATAATTTTTAGCTAGAGGAATTAAGGATGCTTTTATTAAAGAAAAATGTTTTTGATTATTGTTTTATTTATGGGGTTGCAAGGTCTATAGTTGTAGGGGGATTTAATATTTGTAATTTTTGTTTTTAGAATTATATTTTTTCCCTTGTAAACTATTTTCCCATCGAATAATGGGCAAGTTGTAAAAATAGAAATGTGGTAGGAATGTACTACTGATTAGCAGGTAATCGCATGTGCCTTGGCCTTGGAGTCCTGGCTGCCGCTCCATGGCTACTGTTGAAGAATGAATAATGGCTTGCTTTGAAGAATATGAATACAGTGTTTTAAAGAATTATCTCTGGGGACACCTGCTTAGCCTTGAAGTGCGGACAGAGTGACCAAATGTCTGTACATGCCCCCTTAGTCTTGAAGTAAAAATAGAATAATTAGTTGCTTGTGCAGAAGCTTGTGAGGTTTTGAGTAAATAAAAAGGACAGCTTTTTCTTGGGCTGTTGTGAGAACGCACCAAGTGTCAGTGTCTGTGTCTTTCTTTATCGCCGACTCCACGCACCCTTCCCGAGCTCCGAACTCTCGGCTGGAGCTGGACTCCGGCAAGTGGCGCCTAACGTGAGGGCTCGACGAAGGTAGGTCTTTTCTTTCTTTCTGTTTGCGGCGTGGATAGGACTTCACCCAGGGTGCTGCAGGCCCCCTGACAGAAGGTCAGGTTAGGAGGGGTGAATAGTCAGAACATTTCTTGAGAAGTTTTGTACCCTCTGTTGCTAAAGAGTAAAAATGGGACAGAGTGCATCTAGCGACAGAAGCCTGTACGCTGATATTATTAAGCATACTTTACAAAAGAAAGGCATTAAGGTTAGTAAAAAAGAGCTTTCAGGATTTTTGCAGTTTATACGGACAATTAGTCCTTGGTTCCCGGAGGAGGGAACTTTAGATTTACAGACATGGGATCAGGTAGGGAATGACATAAAGAGGTGGTATCGCAGCCACGGGGGGGCTGACATGCCTTCCTCAGCCTATGCTATTTGGACAATATTGAGACAGACACTGGATACGGGGACAGATGCTTATGCCCCGTCCCCTCGGGAACACACTCCCTTGATTAACCGTAAAAAGGAAGGCTCAGGCTCTACTTATGGCTCTATGGAAAGTGTCTGTCCTGAAGATAAGGTAAATTATTCTAAAAATGACCAGGAAGGCTTAACAGGTGAAGAAGAAGATCTTTCAAAACCAGAGACACTTAGATCAGAAGTTAAGGATTGTGAAGAAGGGCAAACAGTTGAGTTACGCGATAGATGGTCGCTCGCTGTTGATGATAAGCCTCCAAGATATTCGGCTAAGCAGTGTGAGCCCTTGCCAGCTAGACCAGACCCAGCGAAGATTGGCTTTAGAGGAGCAATACAGCAGGCACATAAGGAGGGTGATTTTTTCTGTTTTCCTGTTGTCTATGAATGGGAAGAACCTGAATGGGAACCGTTGCCTTATAAGCTTCTTAAAGAATTAAAGCATGCTGTCTCTGACTACGGGCCAAACTCCCCGTACACTATGGCAATGGTGGAAGGAGTAGCAGCAAAGTGGATGACTCCGTATGATTGGTTTCAGGTTGCTAAGGCTTGCCTCACCGGAGGAAACTTTCTTTTGTGGAAAATGGAATATGAGGAATTAGCTAAGGCAGAAGTAAAGTCTCATGGATCTGTGAGGCGTGGCAAGTTTCTTACGTTAGACATGCTTCTAGGACAGGGTACTCATCTTGGCATTTCAGAACAGCTTAATCTACCTAAGGAGACATTACAGCTTATCTCCTCCCTGGCATTGGGAGCATGGAAACGCCTGCCATCTCCAGATCAGAAGTCCTCGGGTTTTGTAAATGTTAAGCAGAAGCCTGAGGAGCCTTTTGCAGATTTTGCAGCTCGACTCACCGAAGCAGTGAGCCGGACAGTAATTAATAGTACAGCTACAGATCTCATAGTTAAACAGCTAGCTTTTGAAAATGCTACTCCAATTTGTCAAACCTTAATTCAGCCAGTGAGAAGGACAGGAGTCTTGTCAGATTATGTTCGAGCTTGTGCTGAGGTAACTCCACCTTACATGCAAGGGTTAACTATTGCTGCAGCTCTTCAAGGTCAAACCGCTATTCAGACTTTAAAGAACATAAGAGGTAATCAAGGAAATCAAAAAAGAAACAATTGTTATTGCTGTGGTGAAGTAGGGCATTTCAGCCACAGCTGTCCCACTAAAAATTTGTCTCAAAATTTCAGACAGGAAAAAATTTGTGTGGACACTTCTAAACCCAATTTAAATATTCCTCGCACCGTCTGTCCGCGGTGTGAGAAGGGATTTCATTGGCAAAAGGCTTGTCAGTCTAAATTCCACAAGAATGGGACAGTTCTATTGCCTCGAAGTCAACGTAAATTGAGTAATCAGCCTGTACAGGGTCAGAAGCAGGGAAATGGGAGGCAGGCACAGTTCCAGGTCCCCCAAAATAAGAAGACATGTATGAATATCGGCTCTAAAGTGTACAAAACTAAATTGATGGCTGCTACTTTAAGCACTGAGTTAAAGCAAAATAGGCATAAATGTTATAATTGCGGCAAATTGGGACATATGTGGAAAGATTGTAGGAAAGAAAATACCCAAAAATCTGGTAAACAAGTTATGGGTTATCTAAAGGCCTGCCACAACATAAGGACTTTGAAACATCCTGCCCACCTGGCAGGGCTTGAAACCTTTGCTATCCAAAAGCGAATGAATGCTAAATGTTTTAATTCTGATAAACTCAAATACCTTCAAAAGCAATGCCAAGCACCTCTTTTAGCTAGAAAATATGGCAATAATACTGCTAAGGATCACTGCCCTAAAATGTGTCCTAAATGTCGCAGAGCCATACATTGGGCAAAAGTATGTAAATGTAAATCTAAAATGGATTGTGATGGCCAGCGCCTGTGGTCAGGAAACTCCTGGCGGGGCCAGTCCCAGTTCCTGAACAATCAGAGGTTTGCAAAGCACCAACATCTAATCCAAGCTATGCCTATAGAAGAGTAACAGACTTAAAACCTGATACTGATAATTAAAAGTTGGTATCTTCCTTGGCAATGAATTATATTACCTATTGTTCATACTCCAACTGGATGCTTGTGACAACAAGGGCCTTTAAAGTGGCTACATCTTCTTCCATGAATAAAAAGGTTATTACTTCTTATTGTGCTTTGTTCTCCATTTTAATTATAAAAAGATTTCGTAGCAATAAACAGCTTTTTTGGTAAGGATGTAAATAATAATTTTCCCTCATAGCTTTAAACAGCTTACTTATTTAATATCCAAGGATGAAATAAGACAAATAGCACTATTAGCCCTTGTGGGTATAGGAGATTAAACTAAATTGGGCCCATAGAAGAATACTTAACTTCTTGTATTTCATAAACAATATCTATGCAAAATTAACACCCTTTTTAACTCTGTTAAATTTTTATCTTGAATTTTCGAACTTTATGAATATAACTCTTGAGGCATTGCTTTAAAAGTGTAACATTTACCCCAATATGAACTGGTATAAAAGTAACATCTAATTCACTGTTAAAATTTTTCCAGGTATGGGATGCACCATGTACTTTTATCTGCTATTTAGATAAAGAATAAATTCAAGTATACAAATGTGTTCTTGATGAAAAGGTTGTAGAGGAAAGTTCTTGGATAAAAGAAAAAGGGCATGGCTTGTAAAATATTCTGTCCTATAGGAGAATGGCTATGTTAGACTGAAGCACTGAAGAGGACAAAATATTTACAAGATAAAGTTTGTTGAAGAAAGAATGAGAAAGCCATGGAGGTTGTGCAAGGAATACATCCTGTATGATTTATATTCGATATAACTAATCATATTCTCTACACACTGTTTGCAGCATTTTCTAAAATATTCATCCTTGATGCATGGAATCTGATCATCTGTTATAGCAACAAAGTTTTAAAATCACATGCTATTATAACATCTTCTCTTAAATATTTTTATCTACCTAATGATTAAATTTTTCTAGTTAGCTCCAGCGAACTCCAGACCTGACTTTGCTGAAGTGTCTCAGAATATGATAAGATTCTATATCGAGGTATCAAGGTGATATTTGTATTTTCTGCCTTACAGTATGTTCATATTGCTTAAGATTGATAAAAGTTATGTATTTATTTTATAGGTACTTAAGTGATCACTTAATGCCAATAATTAAACCTAATCTATATTGTGTTATATAGAGATCTTATTTTAACTAGATATTATAAGCCCTGGCATCTAAATAATTCAGAAATTTCATTTCATAGATACAATAACTGAGTAGGCTTTTGGATTGTATTAAATATGCTGTCAGATGCCAAGTAGAGCAAAATTTTATCATATCAAAATACTATTACAGAAAAAATTTTTTTTCACAGAAGTTTAATTCAAATTTCTGTATTTCCAAAAGTTCTAGGACAGGGAATGCTTCACAACAATGTAAAGCAGGCCAAAAAGCAAGAAAAGGGTAAATGTTTATAGTTTTGTAAATATGTCCAGGTTGTTAATTGCATATCTTTTAAGCTAATTTATATTGCTAGAATAATTGAATTAGGATCTTCAGTAATGACCAAATTTTTCTTGCAAGGTTTCTATTCAGACTGAATTATCGTTGTAGAGTTTTTACTTACTAAATATTAATGAGTATTGCTATCACCAAGCTGGGTTTGGAAAGACTCCTTAATAAATCTTAGATTTATCTGACATGATCTCTTATGCACATTATAACATTTTGGAGGCCTCAGTCAGAGGACAGTGGTCATCCTGTGTTTTAGAGTCTGGCTCGGTAGTCTGGGGAGGCCACCGTGATGATTAACACGGCCCCACTGCCAGTCCTGGCTTCCTGGCTCACAGGATCTACACTGACCTCTGCCAATAAATAGGTATCTCATCATCCAAATTTGCTTGTTTGAGTACTCATCTGGGACTCGAGAGGGTTGGATACAACATGACTTCTTGAGTCAGGGTCCATACAAGACATCGTTATGGCCCGTTAGATTTTTAAAATTGAGTGAGTGTGGTGGCCACCTATGTCTGTCTTTCTGTACGTCTTTTGTCAAAATTGTTTGAAATTTTACTTATAGTCCTCTATAGTATGTAAAAAAAAATGTGTGTGTGTGTGTGTTTGCTGTTTGGCTTCAATGTTCCTTGATATCACATGAAATATGGATATACAGTAGATCTTAGTTTTATGCTGGTTTTTTTTTTTTTTTTTTTGCAGCTAGAGTTTTTATAAAAATTTTTTTTTAGTTGTTATCATATTGTTTGTGTTTACCGGTTAGGAAATGCTATACTTTTATTTGATTTTTGAAGTTTTTGTTACAGAAATATTATTTGAAAAAGCAGATGTACATGACTGAGATATTCCCTTGTCATCTTGGTAAGATCTTAATCATAATCCATTTTGTATTCTCCTCTATCTATACTTGTAAACCATCTGAACAACCATGGCAAACTCATGTTGCTACAGAAACAGTCATCTTCCGACGTTTGAGCTCCATGATTCGAGCCACTCGCAGAGAACTGCGCATCCTTCTACTCAATAATATAAAAAGGGGAGATGCCGGGGTCTGTGCAGTGGGTGTGGATGGCACGAAGGTGTGAAGAAAACAGCTCCCCTGTGTGGCAAGGCCCGGTGAAAATCTCTCTCACCACCTTAGAAGAGGGCCTCCTTAATGTGCCACAGTGGGAACACTTGGGAGAAGACTTAAGGAGAGCCAATAACCAATGGCCTCTTCCCCTGGGGACAGGATAGCTCAATTGCTGATCTTACCCAGCTGCCATAGTTTATTTTCAGTTTAAAAGCCTTCAGAATGTCCCACTTGGTTTCTGATCATGGTAACAAAAGCACCATGGAGTTTTATCTTTTTGTTAATAATGCTGGTTAGGTAGGGATTCACTTAACTTGTGGAACAGATTGCTCTTTTTCAGAAAATTGGAATACAATCGAGCACCCGCTGGCTGTGGTGATGTGCGTGCCCACCTATTTTTTCAGACCAGCGGCAGTTAAAGAAGACCTGTCAGTCCTCCTGTGACCAGAGCACGACTTCGGGGTTACTGCTGCCATTGTGACAGCAATAGCTACAGCTGCCGCTACTGACGCCATGGCCATTGTGGCCCTAGTGACTGCTGTATTGGCGACTATGACTAAGCAGCCCTCTGTGGTTCTTCAGACACAGGAGCAGTTTAACCAACATGTTTGGACTGGCTTGCTAATTATGAACTTATGAGTGAACTTGATCTAAGAACAGGTGGACATATTATCTGAGGACCTCTCAGTTTCCAACTTGCAGCTAATTTATGGAGAAGCTTTTTGGTTTATTTGTATGGGACTTGAAATGTTCTGTTTGATAATTTATACACTGACTGCTTGGGAAAAAATTGTAACCATCTATGCCACCCGGGTGTACAATCTGTGGTCCGCTGGAGCAGACACTGACTTGGGTTTCTGTCCCTTGGAGGGTTATTGTGCCTCGTGATCTTCCTGCATGTCTGGTTTATGTGCCTGAGACATCGGCAAGATAATGCCATTATGCAACAGGTCCTGATGGCCCTGGCAGCAGAGGCCTCCCCCCAGGTATGGTTAAGCATGCTAGACTGGTAGTCAAAGACGGGTAAGTATCCGATAAGGCTTTACCAACCTAAGACAGGCGCCGCGTTCACAGCTACGCGATTAGCCCATGACGGGTAAGGAGAGCCCTAACTCGGAACACCTAAGACAGGCACGGTCTCTTGCTTATTAAAACAAAAAGGGGGAGATGTTGGGAGCACTGCACGAGTGCCCTGCCCTAAAATAATGACTGGTTCAAGGCCAGGAGGCAGCAGGAAGACAGGAGGTCACAGGTGAGGCAGATCTGCCTCCTTTCCAGGGCCTGGCCAGTCAGGTAGCACCCAGTGGACCCACGGGAATGCAAGTGATGGGAGTGAGAGCTGAAATTGCTATGGCAATAAGTATAGTTATTGTTATTTTATAGGCTAGCCTGTTTTTGCAATTTTTTGGAGCATAGAAAATGTAGCTGTTTCAGCCGCTTTTATAATTTTTAGCTAGAGGAATTAAGGATGCTTTTATTAAAGAAAAATGTTTTTGATTATTGTTTTATTTATGGGGTTGCAAGGTCTATAGTTGTAGGGGGATTTAATATTTGTAATTTTTGTTTTTAGAATTATATTTTTTCCCTTGTAAACTATTTTCCCATCGAATAATGGGCAAGTTGTAAAAATAGAAATGTGGTAGGAATGTACTACTGATTAGCAGGTAATCGCATGTGCCTTGGCCTTGGAGTCCTGGCTGCCGCTCCATGGCTACTGTTGAAGAATGAATAATGGCTTGCTTTGAAGAATATGAATACAGTGTTTTAAAGAATTATCTCTGGGGACACCTGCTTAGCCTTGAAGTGCGGACAGAGTGACCAAATGTCTGTACATGCCCCCTTAGTCTTGAAGTAAAAATAGAATAATTAGTTGCTTGTGCAGAAGCTTGTGAGGTTTTGAGTAAATAAAAAGGACAGCTTTTTCTTGGGCTGTTGTGAGAACGCACCAAGTGTCAGTGTCTGTGTCTTTCTTTATCGCCGACTCCACGCACCCTTCCCGAGCTCCGAACTCTCGGCTGGAGCTGGACTCCGGCATTCCTCAATATGCGCTTCACCAACATGCAGTGTTTCCTTCATTTAATTAGCTCTCACACCAATATTTGCACCTAGAGCCTTTGCTTTGAGGGCTATCTGAAAACGGCTTTGGCTAGGAAGTTGTCTGTGAATGTGGAGTTGGTGGCATGTGAAACCCGCATGTGGAGTATTGGATTGTGTGGGTAGCTCACCAAGCTTCATTTCAGTCCTAGGCACTCAAAGGGCGTTAAGCCTACAGTGTGAAAGCTGAGTTTCCTTGAGAGCTGCTTGGATGCCTGATGGTGTGTGAAGTTAGTGAGCCAAATGGAGTTGTTCTCCCACAAGAACCACTTGGCTGATTCTTCTTCAATATGCGCTTCACCAACATGCAGTGTTTTCTTGATTGAATTAGCTCTCACACCAATATTTGCGCCTAGAGCCTTTGTTTTGATGGCTATCTGAAAACGGCTTTAGCTAGGAAGTTGTCTGTGAATGTGGAGTTGGTGGCATGTGAAACCCGCATGTGGAGCATTGGTTTGTGTGGTAAGCTCACCAAGCTTCATTTCAGTCCTAGGCACTCAAAGGGCATTAAGCTTAGAGTGTGAAAGCTGAGTTTCCTTGAGAGCTGCTTGGAAGCCTGATGGTGTGTGAAGTTAGTGAGGCAAATGGAGTTGTTCTCCCACAAGAACCACTCGGCTGATTCTTCTTCAATATGCGCTTCACCACCATGCAGTGTTTCCTTGATTGAATTAGCTCTCACACCAATATTTCCGCCTAGAGCCTTTGTATTGAGGGCTATCTGAAAAAGGCTTTAGCTAGGAAGTTGTCTGTGAATGTGGAGTTGGTGGCATGTGAAACCCGCATGTGGAGCATCGGTTTGTGTGGGAAGCTCCCCAAGCTTCATTTCAGTCCTAGGCACTCAAAGGGCATTAAGCCTAGAGTGTGAAAGCTGAGTTTCCTTGAGAGCTGCTTTGAAGCCTGATGGTGTGTGAAGTTAGTGAGCCAAATGGAGTTGTTCTCCCACAAGAACCACTCGGCTGATTCTTCCTCAATATGCGCTTCACCAACATGCAGTGTTTCCTTGATTGAATTAGCTCTCACACCAATAGTTGCACCTAGAGCCTTTGTATTGAGGGCTACCTGAAACGGCTTTGGCTAGGAAGTTGTCTGTGAATGTGGAGTTGGTGGCATGTGAAACCCGCATGTGGAGCATTGGTTTGTGTGGGAAGCTCACCAAGCTTCATTTCAGTCCTAGGCACTCAAAGGGCTTTAAGCCTAGAGTGTGAAAGCTGAGTTTCCTTGAGAGCTGCTTTTATTCCTGATGGTGCGTGAAGTTAGTGAGCCAAATGGAGTTGTTCTCCCACAAGAACCACTAGGCTGATTCTTCTTCAATATGCGCTTCACCAACATGCAGTGTTTCCTTGATTGAATTAGCTCTCACACCAATATTTGGGCCTAGAGCCTTTGTATTGAGGGCTATCTGAAAACGGCTTTGGCGCTGAAGTTGTCTGTGAATGTGGAGTTGGTGGCATGTGAAACCCGCATGTGGAGCATTGGTTTGTGTGGGAAGCTCACCAAGCTTCATTTCAGTCCTAGGCACTCAAAGGGCATTAAGCCTAGAGTGTGAAAGCTGAGTTTCCTTGAGAGCTGCTTGGAAGCCTGATGGTGTGTGAAGTTAGTGAGCCAAATGGAGTTGTTCTCCCACAAGAACCACTCGGCTGATTCTTCTTCAATATGTGCTTCACCAACATGCAGTGTTTCCTTGATTGAATTAGCTCTCACACCAATATTTGCGCCTAGAGCCTTTGTTTTGATGGCTATCTGAAAACGGCTTTAGCTAGGAAGTTGTCTGTGAATGTGGAGTTGGTGGCATGTGAAACCCGCATGTGGAGCATTGGTTTGTGTGGTAAGCTCACCAAGCTTCATTTCAGTCCTAGGCACTCAAAGGGCATTAAACCTAGAGTGTGAAAGGTGAGTTTCCTTGAGAGCTGCTTGGAAGCCTGATGGTGTGTGAAGTTAGTGAGCCAAATGGAGTTGTTCTCCCACAAGAACCACTCGGCTGATTCTTCCTCAATATGCGCTTCACCAACATGCAGTGTTTCCTTGATTGAATTAGCTCTCACACCAATATTTGCGCCTAGAGCCTTTGTATTGAGGGCTATCTGAAAACGGCTTTGGAGCTGAAGTTGTCTGTGAATATGGAGTTGGTGGCATGTGAAACTCGCATATGGAGCATTGGTTTGTGTGGGAAGCTCACCAAGCTTCATTTCAGTCCTAGGCACTCAAAGGGCATTAAGCCTACAGTGTGAATGCTGAGTTTCCTTGAGAGCTGCTTGGAAGCCTGATGGTGTGTGAAGTTAGTGAGCCAAATGGAGTTGTTCTCCCACAAGAACCACTCGGCTGATTCTTCTTCAATATGCGCTTCACCAACATGCAGTGTTTCCTTGATTGAATTAGCTCTCACACCAATATTTGCACCTAGAGCCTTTGTATTGAGGGCTATCTGAAAACGGCTTTAGCTAGGACGTTGTCTGTGAATGTGGAGTTGGTGGCATGTGAAACCCGCATGTGGAGTATTGGATTGTGTGGGTCGCTCACCAAGCTTCATTTCAGTCCTAGGCACTCAAAGGGTATTAAGCTGAGAGTGTGAAAGCTGAGTTTGCTTGAGAGCTGCTTGGAAGCCTGATGGTGTGTGAAGTTAGTGAGCCAAATGGAGTTGTTCTCCCACAAGAACCACTCGGCTGATTCTTCTCCAATATGAGCTTCACCAACATGCAGTGTTTCCTTGATTGAATTAGCTCTCACACCAATATTTGGGCCTAGAGCCTTTGTATTGAGGGCTATCTGAAAACGGCTTTGGAGCTGAAGTTGTCTGTGAATATGGAGTTGGTGGCATGTGAAACTCGCATGTGGAGCATTGGTTTGTGTGGGAAGCTCACCAAGCTTCATTTCAGTCCTAGGCACTCAAAGGGCATTAAACCTAGAGTGTGAAAGCTGAGTTTCCTTGAGAGCTGCTTGGAAGCCTGATGGTGTGTGAAGTTAGTGAGCCAAATGGAGTTGTTCTCCCACAAGAACCACTCAGCTGATTCTTCTTCAATATGCGCTTCACCAACATGCAGTGTTTCCTTGATTGAATTAGCTCTCACACCAATATTTGCGCCTAGAGCCTTTGTATTGAGGGCTATCTGAAAACGGCTTTGGCGCTGAAGTTGTCTGTGAATGTGGAGTTGGTGGCATGTGAAACCCGCATGTGGAGCATTGGTTGGTGTGGGAAGCTCACCAAGCTTCATTTCAGTCCTAGGCACTCAAAGGGCATTAAGCCTAGAGTGTGAAAGCTGAGTTTCCTTGAGAGCTGCTTGGAAGCCTGATGGTGTGTGAAGTTAGTGAGCCAAATGGAGTTGTTCTCCCACAAGAACCACTCGGCTGATTCTTCTTCAATATGTGCTTCACCAACATGCAGTGTTTCCTTGATTGAATTTGCTCTCACACCAATATTTGCGCCTAGAGCCTTTGTTTTGATGGCTATCTGAAAACGGCTTTAGCTAGGAAGTTGTCTGTGAATGTGGAGTTGGTGGCATGTGAAACCTGCATGTGGAGCATTGGTTTGTGTGGGAATCTCACCAAGGTTCATTTCAGTCCTAGGCACTCAAAGGGCATTAAGCTTAGAGTGTGAAAGCTGAGTTTCCTTGAGAGCTGCTTTGAAGCCTGATTGTGTGTGAAGTTAGTGAGCCAAATGGAGTTGTTCTCCCACAAGAACCACTCGGCTGATTCTTCCTCAATGTGCGCTTCACCAACATGCAGTGTTTCCTTGATTGAATTAGGTCTCACACCAATAGTTGCACCTAGAGCCTTTGTATTGAGGGCTATCTGAAAAAGGCTTTAGCTAGGAAGTTGTCTGTGAATGTGGAGTTGGTGGCATGTGAAACCCGCATGTGGAGCATTGGTTTGTGTGGGAAGCTCCCCAAGCTTCATTTCAGTCCTAGGCACTCAAAGGGCATTAAGCCTAGAGTGTGAAAGTTGAGTTTCCTTGAGAGCTGCTTGGAAGCCTGATGGTGTGTGAAGTTAGTGAGCGAAATGGAGTTGTTCTCCCACAAGAACCACTCGGCTGATTCTTCTTCAATATGCGCTTCACCAACATGCAGTGTTTCCTTGATTGAATTAGCTCTCACACCAATATTTGCGCCTAGAGCCTTTGTATTGAGGGCTATCTGAAAACGGCTTTAGCTAGGAAGTTTTCTGTGAATGTGGAGTTGGTGGCATGTGAAACCCGCATGTGGAGTATTGGATTGTGTGGGTCGCTCACCAAGCTTCATTTCAGTCCTAGGCACTCAAAGGGCATTAAACCTAGAGTGTGAAAGCTGAGTTTGCTTGAGAGCTGCTTGGAAGCCTGATGGTGTGTGAAGTTAGTGAGCCAAATGGAGTTGTTCTCCCACAAGAACCACTCGGTTCATTCTTCTCCAATATGAGCTTCACCAACATGCAGTGTTTCCTTGATTGAATTAGCTCTCACACCAATATTTGCGCCTAGAGCCTTTGTATTGAGGGCTATCTGAAAACGGCTTTAGCTAGGAAGTTGTCTGTGAATGTGGAGTTGGTGGCATGTGAAACCCGCATGTGGAGTATTGGTTTGTGTGGGAAGCTCACCAAGCTTCATTTCAGTCCTAGGCACTCAAAGGGCATTAAGCCTACAGTGTGAAAGCTGAGTTTCCTTGAGAGCTGCTTGGAAGCCTGATGGTGTGTGAAGTTAGTGAGCCAAATGGAGTTGTTCTCCCACAAGAACCACTCGGCTCATTCTTCTTCAATATGCGCTTCACCAACATGCAGTGTTTCCTTGATTGAATTAGCTCTCACACCAATATTTGCGCCTAGAGCCTTTGTATTGAGGGCTATCAGAAAACGGCTTTAGCTAGGAAGTTGTCTGTGAATGTGGAGTTGGTGGCGTGTGAAACCCGCATGTGGAGTATTGGATTGTGTGGGTCGCTCACCAAGCTTCATTTCAGTCCTAGGCACTCAAAGGGCATTAAACCTAGAGTGTGAAAGCTGAGTTTGCTTGAGAGCTGCTTGGAAGCCTGATGGTGTGTGAAGTTAGTGAGCCAAATGGAGTTGTTCTCCCACAAGAACCACTCGGCTGATTCTTCTCCAATATGAGCTTCACCAACATGCAGTGTTTCCTTGATTGAATTAGCTCTCACACCAATATTTGCGCCTAGAGCCTTTGTATTGAGGGCTATCTGAAAACGGCTTTAGCTAGGAAGTTGTCTGTGAATGTGGAGTTGGTGGCATGTGAAACCCGCATGTGGAGCATTGGTTTGTGTGGGAAGCTCACCAAGCTTCATTTCAGTCCTAGGCACTCAAAGGGCATTAAACCTAGAGTGTGAAAGCTGAGTTTCCTTGAGAGCTGCTTGGAAGCCTGATGGTGTGTGAAGTTAGTGAGCCAAATGGAGTTGTTCTCCCGCAAGAACCACTCGGCTGATTCTTCTTCAATATCTGCTTCACCAACATGCAGTGTTTCCTTGATTGAATTTGCTCTCACACCAATATTTGCGCCTAGAGCCTTTGTATTGAGGGCTATCTGAAAACGGCTTTAGCTAGGAAGTTGTCTGTGAATGAGGAGTTGGTGGCATGTGAAACCCGCATGTGGAGCATTGGTTTGTGTGGGAAGCTCACCAAGCTTCATTTCAGTCCTAGGCACTCAAAGGGCATTAAACCTAGAGTGTGAAAGCTGAGTTTCCTTGAGAGCTGCTTGGAAGCCTGATGGTGTGTGAAGTTAGTGAGCCAAATGGAGTTGTTCTCCCACAAGAACCACTCAGCTGATTCTTCTTCAATATGCGCTTCACCAACATGCAGTGTTTCCTTGATTGAATTAGCTCTCACACCAATATTTGCGCCTAGAGCCTTTGTATTGAGGGCTATCTGAAAACGGCTTTAGCTAGGAAGTTGTCTGTGAATGTGGAGTTGGTGGCATGTGAAACCCGCATGTGGAGCATTGGTTTGTGTGGGAAGCTCACCAAGCTTCATTTCAGTCCTAGGCACTCAAAGGGCATTAAGCTGAGAGTGTGAAAGCTGAGTTTCCTTGAGAGCTGCTTGGAAGCCTGATGGTGTGTGAAGTTAGTGAGCCAAATGGAGTTGTTCTCCCACAAGAACCACTCGGCTGATTCTTCTTCAATATGTGCTTCACCAACATGCAGTGTTTCCTTGATTGAATTTGCTCTCACACCAATATTTGCGCCTAGAGCCTTTGTATTGAGGGCTATCTGAAAACGGCTTTGGCTAGGAAGTTGTCTGTGAATGAGGAGTTGGTGGCATGTGAAACCCGCATGTGGAGCATTGGTTTGTGTGGTAAGCTCACCAAGCTTCATTTCAGTCCTAGGCACTCAAAGGGCATTAAGCCTAGAGTGTGAAAACTGAGTTTCCTTGAGAGCTGCTTGGAAGCCTGATGGTGTGTGAAGTTAGTGAGCCAAATGGAGTTGTTCTCCCACAAGAACCACTCGGCTGATTCTTCCTCAATGTGCGCTTCACCAACATGCAGTGTTTCCTTGATTGAATTAGCTCTCACACCAATATTTGCACCTAGAGCCTTTGCTTTGAGGGCTATCTGAAAACGGCTTTGGCTAGGAAGTTGTCTGTGAATGTGGAGTTGGTGGCATGTGAAACCCGCATGTGGAGTATTGGATTGTGTGGGTAGCTCACCAAGCTTCATTTCAGTCCTAGGCACTCAAAGGGCATTAAGCCTACAGTGTGAAAGCTGAGTTTCCTTGAGAGCTGCTTGGATGCCTGATGGTGTGTGAAGTTAGTGAGCCAAATGGAGTTGTTCTCCCACAAGAACCACTCGGCTGATTCTTCTTCAATATGCGCTTCACCAACATGCAGTGTTTTCTTGATTGAATTAGCTCTCACACCAATATTTGCGCCTAGAGCCTTTGTTTTGATGGCTATCTGAAAACGGCTTTAGCTAGGAAGTTGTCTGTGAATGTGGAGTTGGTGGCATGTGAAACCCGCATGTGGAGCATTGGTTTGTGTGGGTAGCTCACCAAGCTTCATTTCAGTCCTAGGCACTCAAAGGGCATTATGCTTAGAGTGTGAAAGCTCAGTTTCCTTGAGAGCTGCTTGGAAGCCTGATGGTGTGTGAAGTTAGTGAGCCAAATGGAGTTGTTCTCCCACAAGAACCACTCGGCTGATTCTTCCTCAATATGCGCTTCACCAACATGCAGTGTTTCCTTGATTGAATTAGGTCTCACACCAATAGTTGCACCTAGAGCCTTTGTATTGAGGGCTACCTGAAACGGCTTTGGCTAGGAAGTTGTGAATGTGGAGTTGGTGGCATGTGAAACCCGCATGTGGAGCATTGGTTTGTGTGGGAAGCTCACCAAGCTTCATTTCAGTCCTAGGCACTCAAAGGGCTTTAAGCCTAGAGTGTGAAAGCTGAGTTTCCTTGAGAGCTGCTTTTATTCCTGATGGTGCGTGAAGTTAGTGAGCCAAATGGAGTTGTTCTCCCACAAGAACCACTAGGCTGATTCTTCTTCAATATGCGCTTCACCAACATGCAGTGTTTCCTTGATTGAATTAGCTCTCACACCAATATTTGGGCCTAGAGCCTTTGTATTGAGGGCTATCTGAAAACGGCTTTGGCGCTGAAGTTGTCTGTGAATGTGGAGTTGGTGGCATGTGAAACCCGCATGTGGAGCATTGGTTTGTGTGGGAAGCTCACCAAGCTTCATTTCAGTCCTAGGCACTCAAAGGGCATTAAGCCTAGAGTGTGAAAGCTGAGTTTCCTTGAGAGCTGCTTGGAAGCCTGATGGTGTGTGAAGTTAGTGAGCCAAATGGAGTTGTTCTCCCACAAGAACCACTCGGCTGATTCTTCTTCAATATGTGCTTCACCAACATGCAGTGTTTCCTTGATTGAATTAGCTCTCACACCAATATTTGCGCCTAGAGCCTTTGTTTTGAGGGCTATCTGAAAACGGCTTTAGCTAGGAAGTTGTCTGTGAATGAGGAGTTGGTGGCATGTGAAACCCGCATGTGGAGTATTGGTTTGTGTGGGAAGCTCACCAAGCTTCATTTCAGTCCTAGGCACTCAAACGGCATTAAACCTAGAGTGTGAAAGCTGAGTTTCCTTGAGAGCTGCTTGGAAGCCTGATGGTGTGTGAAGTTAGTGAGCCAAATGGAGTTGTTCTCCCACAAGAACCACTCGGCTCATTCTTCTTCAATATGCGCTTCACCAACATGCAGTGTTTCCTTGATTGAATTAGCTCTCACACCAATATTTGGGCCTAGAGCCTTTGTATTGAGGGCTATCTGAAAACAGCTTTGGCGCTGAAGTTGTCTGTGAATGTGGAGTTGGTGGCATGTGAAACCCGCATGTGGAGCATTGGTTTGTGTGGGAAGCTCACCAAGCTTCATTTCAGTCCTAGGCACTCAAAGGGCATTAAGCCTAGAGTGTGAAAGCTGAGTTTCCTTGAGAGCTGCTTGGAAGCCTGATGGTGTGTGAAGTTAGTGAGCCAAATGGAGTTGTTCTCCCACAAGAACCACTCGGCTGATTCTTCTTCAATATGTGCTTCACCAACATGCAGTGTTTCCTTGATTGAATTAGCCCTCACACCAATATTTGCGCCTAGAGCCTTTGTTTTGAGGGCTATCTGAAAACGGCTTTAGCTAGGAAGTTGTCTGTGAATGAGGAGTTGGTGGCATGTGAAACCCGCATGTGGAGTATTGGTTTGTGTGGGAAGCTCACCAAGCTTCATTTCAGTCCTAGGCACTCAAACGGCATTAAACCTAGAGTGTGAAAGCTGAGTTTCCTTGAGAGCTGCTTGGAAGCCTGATGGTGTGTGAAGTTAGTGAGCCAAATGGAGTTGTTCTCCCAGAAGAACCACTCGGCTCATTCTTCTTCAATATGCGCTTCACCAACATGCAGTGTTTCCTTGATTGAATTAGCTCTCACACCAATATTTGCGCCTAGAGCCTTTGTATTGAGGGCTATCAGAAAACAGCTTTGTCTAGGAAGTTGTCTGTGAATGTGGAGTTGGTGGCATGTGAAACTCGCATATGGAGCATTGGTTTGTGTGGGAAGCTCACCAAGCTTCATTTCAGTCCTAGGCACTCAAAGGGCATTAAGCCTAGAGTGTGAAAGCTGAGTTTCCTTGAGAGCTGCTTGGAAGCCTGATGGTGTGTGAAGTTAGTGAGCCAAATGGAGTTGTTCTCCCACAAGAACCACTCGGCTGATTCTTCTTCAATATGAGCTTCACCAACATGCAGTGTTTCAATGATTGAATTAGCTCTCACACCAATATTTGCGCCTAGAGCCTTTGTATTGAGGGCTATCTGAAAACGGCTTTAGCTAGGAAGTTGTCTGTGAATGTGGAGTTGGTGGCATGTGAAACCCGCATGTGGAGCATTGGTTTGTGTGGGAAGCTCACCAAGCTTCATTTCAGTCCTAGGCACTCAAAGGGCATTAAGCCTAGAGTGTGAAAGCTGAGTTTCCTTGAGAGCTGCTTGGAAGCCTGATGGTGTGTGAAGTTAGTGAGCGAAATGGAGTTGTTCTCCCACAAGAACCACTCGGCTGATTCTTCTTCAATATGTGCTTCACCAACATGCAGTGTTTCCTTGATTGAATTTGCTCTCACACCAATATTTGCGCCTAGAGCCTTTGTATTGAGGGCTATCTGAAAACGGCTTTAGCTAGGAAGTTGTCTGTGAATGAGGAGTTGGTGGCATGTGAAACCCGCATGTGGAGCATTGGTTTGTGTGGGAAGCTCACCAAGCTTCATTTCAGTCCCAGGCACTCAAAGGGCATTAAGCCTAGAGTGTGAAAACTGAGTTTCCTTGAGAGCTGCTTGGAAGCCTGATGGTGTGTGAAGTTAGTGAGCCAAATGGAGTTGTTCTCCCACAAGAACCACTCGGCTGATTCTTCCTCAATGTGCGCTTCACCAACATGCAGTGTTTCCTTGATTGAATTAGCTCTCACACCAATATTTGTGCCTAGAGCCTTTGTATTGAGGGCTATCTGAAAACGGCTTTGGCGCTGAAGTTGTCTGTGAATGTGGAGTTGGTGGCATGTGAAACCCGCATGTGGAGTATTGGATTGTGTGGGTAGCTCACCAAGCTTCATTTCAGTCCTAGGCACTCAAAGGGCATTAAGCCTACAGTGTGAAAGCTGAGTTTCCTTGAGAGCTGCTTGGATGCCTGATGGTGTGTGAAGTTAGTGAGCCAAATGGAGTTGTTCTCCCACAAGAACCACCCGGCTGATTCTTCTTCAATATGCGCTTCACCAACATGCAGTGTTTTCTTGATTGAAATAGCTCTCACACCAATATTTGCGCCTAGAGCCTTTTTTTTGATGGCTATCTGAAAACGGCTTTAGCTAGGAAGTTGTCTGTGAATGTGGAGTTGGTGGCATGTGAAACCCGCATGTGGAGCATTGGTTTGTGTGGGAAGCTCACCAAGCTTCATTTCAGTCCTAGGCACTCAAAGGGCAATAAACCTGCAGTGTGAAAGCTGAGTTTCCTTGAGAGCTGCTTGGAAGCCTGATGGTGTGTGAAGTTAGTGAGCCAAATGGAGTTGTTCTCCCACAAGAACCACTCGGCTGATTCTTCCTCAATATGAGCTTCACCAACATGCAGTGTTTCCTTGATTGAATTAGCTCTCACACCAATATTTGCGCCTAGAGCCTTTGTATTGAGGGCTATCTGAAAACGGCTTTAGCTAGGAAGTTGTCTGTGAATGTGGAGTTGGTGGCATGTGAAACCCGCATGTGGAGCATTGGTTTGTGTGGGTAGCTCACCAAGCTTCATTTCAGTCCTAGGCACCCAAAGGGCATTAAGCCTAAAGTGTGAAAGCTGAGTTTCCTTGAGAGCTGCTTGGAAGCCTGATGGTGTGTGAAGTTAGTGAGCCAAATGGAGTTGTTCTCCCACAAGAACCACTCGGCTGATTCTTCTTCAATATGTGCTTCACCAACATGCAGTGTTTCCTTGATTGAATTAGCTCTCACACCAATATTTGCGCCTAGAGCCTTTGTATTGAGGGCTACCTGAAAACGGCTTTAGCTAGGAAGTTGTCTGTGAATGAGGAGTTGGTGGCATGTGAAACCCGCATGTGGAGCATTGGTTTGTGTGGGAAGCTCACCAAGCTTCATTTCAGTCCTAGGCACTCAAAGGCCAATAAACCTGCAGTGTGAAAGCTGAGTTTCCTTGAGAGCTGCTTGGAAGCCTGATGGTGTGTGAAGTTAGTGAGCCAAATGGAGTTGTTCTCCCACAAGAACCACTCGGCTGATTCTTCCGCAATATGCGCTTCACCAACATGCAGTGTTTCCTTGATTGAATTACCTCTCACACCAATAGTTGCACCTAGAGCCTTTGTATTGAGGGCTACCAGAAACGGCTTTGGCTAGGAAGTTGTCTGTGAATGTGGAGTTGGTGGCATGTGAAACCTGCATGTGGAGCATTGGTTTGTGTGGGATGCTCTACCAGGTTCGTTCCTAGATAATGCACTCAAAGGGCATTAAGCCTAGAGTGTGAAAGCTGAGTTTCCTTGAGAGCTGCTTGGAAGCCTGATGGTGTGTGAAGTTAGTGAGCCAAATGGAGTTGTTCTCCCACAAGAACCACTCGGCTGATTCTTCTTCAATATGCGCTTCACCAACATGCAGTGTTTCCTTGATTGAATTAGCTCTCACACCAATATTTGGGCCTAGAGCCTTTGTATTGAGGGCTACCTGAAATGGCTTTGGCTAGGAAGTTGTCTGTGAATGTGGAGTTGGTGGCATGTGAAACCCGCATGTGGAGCATTGGTTTGTGTGGGAAGCTCACCAAGCTTCATTTCAGTCCTAGGCACTCAAAGGGCATTAAGCCTAGAGTGTGAAAGCTGAGTTTCCTTGAGAGCTGCTTGGAAGCCTGATGGTGTGTGAAGTTAGTGAGCCAAATGGAGTTGTTCTCCCACAAGAACCACTCGGCTGATTCTTCCTCAATATGCGCTTCACCAACATGCAGTGTTTCCTTCATTTAATTAGCTCTCACACCAATATTTTCGCCTAGAGCCTTTGTATTGAGGGCTACCAGAAATGGCTCTGGCTAGGAAGTGTCTGTGAATGTGGAGTTGGTGGCATGTGAAACCCGCATGTGGAGCATTGGTTTGTGTGGGAAGCTCACCAAGCTTCATTTCAGTCCTTGGCACTCAAAGGGCATTAATCCTAGAGTGTGAAAGCTGAGTTTCCTTGAGAGCTGCTTGGAAGCCTGAAGGTGTGTGAAGTTAGTGAGCCAAATGGAGTTGTTCTCCCACAAGAACCACTCGGCTGATTCTTCTTCAATATGCGCTTCACCAACATGCAGTGTTTCCTTGATTGAATTAGCTCTCACACCAATATTTGGGCCTAGAGCCTTTGTATTGAGGGCTATCTCTAAACGGCTTTGGATAGGAAGTTGTCTGTGAATGTGGAGTTGGTGGCATGTGAAACCCGCATGTGGAGCATTGGTTTGTGTGGGAAGCTCACCAAGCTTCATTTCAGTCCTAGGCACTCAAAGGGTATTAAGCCTACAGTGTGAAAGCTGAGTTTCCTTGAGAGCTGCTTGGAAGCCTGATGGTGTGTGAAGTTAGTGAGCCAAATGGAGTTGTTCTCCCACAAGAACCACTCGGCTGGTTCTTCTTCAATATGCGCTTCACCAACATGCAGTGTTTCCTTGATTGAATTAGCCCTCACACCAATATTTGCGCCTTGAGCCTTTGTATTGAGGGTTATCTGAAAACAGCTTTGTCTAGGAAGTTGTCTGTGAATGTGGAGTTGGTGGCATGTGAAACCCGCATGTGGAGCATTGGTTTGTGTGGGAAGCTCACCAAGCTTCATTTCAGTCCTAGGCACTCAAAGGGCATTAAGCTTAGAGTGTGAAAGCTGAGTTTCCTTGAGAGCTGCTTGGAAGAATGATGGTGTGTGAAGTTAGTGAGCCAAATGGAGTTGTTCTCCCACAAGAACCACTCTGCTGATTCTTCTTCAATATGCGCTTCACTAACATGCAGTGTTTCCTTGTTTGAATTAGCTCTCACACCAATATTTGGGCCTAGAGCCTTTGTATTGAGGGCTACCTGAAATGGTTTGGCTAGGAAGTTGTCTGTGAATGTGGAGTTGGTGGCATGTGAAACCCGCATGTGGAGCATTGGTTTGTGTGGGATGTTCTACCAGGTTTGTTCCTAGATAATGCACTCAAAGGGCATTAATCCTAGAGTGTGAAAGCTGAGTTTCCTTGAGAGCTGCTTGGAAGCCTGATGGTGTGTGAAGTTAGTGAGCCAAATGGCGTTGTTCTCCCACAAGAAACATTCGGCTGATTCTTCTTCAATATGCGCTTCACCAACATGCAGTGTTTCCTTGATTGAATTAGCTCTCACACCAATATTTGCGCCTAGAGCCTTTGTATTGAGGGCTACCTGAAATGGCTTTGGCTAGGAAGTTGTCTGTGAATGTGGAGTTGGTGGCATGTGAAACCCGCATGTGGAGCATTGGTTTGTGTGGGAAGCTCACCAAGCTTCATTTCAGTCCTAGGCACTCAAAGGGCATTAAGCCTAGAGTGTGAAAGCTGAGTTTCCTTGAGAGCTGCTTGGAAGCCTGATGGTGTGTGAAGTTAGTGAGCCAAATGGAGTTGTTCTCCCACAAGAACCACTCGGCTGATTCCTCCTCAATATGCGCTTCACCAACATGCAGTGTTTCCTTCATTTAATTAGCTCTCACACCAATATTTTCGCCTAGAGCCTTTGTATTGAGGGCTACCAGAAATGGCTCTGGCTAGGAAGTGTCTGTGAATGTGGAGTTGGTGGCATGTGAAACCCGCATGTGGAGCATTGGTTTGTGTGGGAAGCTCACCAAGCTTCATTTCAGTCCTTGGCACTCAAAGGGCATTAATCCTAGAGTGTGAAAGCTGAGTTTCCTTGAGAGCTGCTTGGAAGCCTGAAGGTGTGTGAAGTTAGTGAGCCAAATGGAGTTGTTCTCACACAAGAACCACTCGGCTGATTCTTCTTCAATATGCGCTTCACCAACATGCAGTGTTTCCTTGATTGAATTAGCTCTCACACCAATATTTGGGCCTAGAGCCTTTGTATTGAGGGCTATCTGTAAATGGCTTTGGATAGGAAGTTGTCTGTGAATGTGGAGTTGGTGGCATGTGAAACCCGCATGTGGAGCATTGGTTTGTGTGGGATGCTCTTCCAGGTTTGTTCCTAGATAATGCACTCAAAGGGCATTAAGCCTAGAGTGTGAAAGCTGAGTTTCCTTGAGAGCTGCTTGGAAGCCTGATGGTGTGTGAAGTTAGCGAGCCAAATGGAGTTGTTCTCCCAGAAGAACCACTCGGCTCATTCTTCTTCAATATGCGCTTCACCAACATGCAGTGTTTCCTTGATTGAATTAGCCCTCACACCAATATTTGCGCCTAGAACCTTGGTATTGAGGGCTATCTGAAAACGGCTTTGGCTAGGAAGTTGTCTGTGAATGTGGAGTAGTTGGTGGCATGTGAAACCCGCATGTGGAGCATTGGTTTGTGTGGGAAGCTCACCAAGGTTCATTTCAGTCCTAAGCACTCAAAGGGCATTAAGCCTAGAGTGTGAAAGCTGAGTTTCCTTGAGAGCTGCTTGGAAGCCTGATGGTGTGTGAAGTTAGTGAGCCAAATGGAGTTCTTCTCCCACAAGAACCACTCGGCTGGTTCTTCTTCAATATGCGCTTCACCAACATGCTGTGTTTCCTTGATTGAATTAGCCCTCACACCAATATTTGCGCCTTGAGCCTTTGTATTGAGGGTTATCTGAAAACAGCTTTGTCTGGGAAGTTGTCTGTGAATGTGGAGTTGGTGGCATGTGAAACCCGCATGTGGAGCATTGGTTTGTGTGGGATGCTCTTCCAGGTTTGTTCCTAGATAATGCACTCAAAGGGCATTAAGCCTAGAGTGTGAAAGCTGAGTTTCCTTGAGAGCTGCTTGGAAGCCTGATGGTGTGTGAAGTTAGTGAGCCAAATGGAGTTGTTCTCCCAGAAGAACCACTCGGCTCATTCTTCTTCAATATGCGCTTCACCAACATGCAGTGTTTCCTTGATTGAATTAGCCCTCACACCAATATTTGCGCCTAGAACCTTGGTATTGAGGGCTATCTGAAAACGGCTTTGGCTAGGAAGTTGTCTGTGAATGTGGAGTAGTTGGTGGCATGTGAAACCCGCATGTGGAGCATTGGTTTGTGTGGGAAGCTCACCAAGGTTCATTTCAGTCCTAGGCACTCAAAGGGCATTAAGCCTAGAGTGTGAAAGCTGAGTTTCCTTGAGAGCTGCTTGGAAGCCTGATGGTGTGTGAAGTTAGTGAGCCAAATGGAGTTGTTCTCCCACAAGAACCACTCGGCTGATTCTTCCGCAATATGCGCTTCACCAACATGCAGTGTTTCCTTGATTGAATTACCTCTCACACCAATAGTTGCACCTAGAGCCTTTGTATTGAGGGCTACCAGAAACGGCTTTGGCTAGGAAGTTGTCTGTGAATGTGGAATTGGTGGCATGTGAAACCTGTATGTGGAGAATTGGTTTCTGTGGGAAGCTCACCAAGCTTCATTTCAGTCCTAGGCACTCAAAGGGTATTAAGCCTACAGTGTGAAAGCTGAGTTTCCTTGAGAGCTGCTTGGAAGCCTGATGGTGTGTGAAGTTAGTGAGCCAAATGGAGTTCTTCTCCCACAAGAACCACTCGGCTGGTTCTTCTTCAATATGCGCTTCACCAACATGCTGTGTTTCCTTGATTGAATTAGCCCTCACACCAATATTTGCGCCTTGAGCCTTTGTATTGAGGGTTATCTGAAAACAGCTTTGTCTGGGAAGTTGTCTGTGAATGTGGAGTTGGTGGCATGTGAAACCCGCATGTGGAGCATTGGTTTGTGTGGGAAGCTCACCAAGCTTCATTTCAGTCCTAGGCACTCAAAGGGCATTAAGCTTAGAGTGTGAAAGCTGAGTTTCCTTGAGAGCTGCTTGGAAGCCTGATGGTGTGTGAAGTTAGTGAGCCAAATGGAGTTGTTCTCCCACAAGAACCACTCTGCTGATTCTTCTTCAATATGCGCTTCACTAACATGCAGTGTTTCCTTGTTTGAATTAGCTCTCACACCAATATTTGGGCCTAGAGCCTTTGTATTGAGGGCTACCTGAAATGGTTTGGCTAGGAAGTTGTCTGTGAATGTGGAGTTGGTGGCATGTGAAACCCGCATGTGGAGCATTGGTTTGTGTGGGAAGCTCTACCAGGTTTGTTCCTAGATAATGCACTCAAAGGGCATTAAGCCTAGAGTGTGAAAGCTGAGTTTCCTTGAGAGCTGCTTGGAAGCCTGATGGTGTGTGAAGTTAGTGAGCCAAATGGAGCTGTTCTACAACAAGAAACACTCGGCTGATTCTTCTTCAATATGCGCTTCACCAACATGCAGTGTTTCCTTGATTGAATTAGCTCTCACACCAATATTTGCGCCAAGAGCCTTTGTATTGAGGGCTATCTGAAATGGCTTTGGCTAGGAAGTTGTCTGTGAATGTGGAGTTGGTGGCATGTGAAACCCGCATGTGGAGCATTGGTTTGTGTGGGAAGCTCACCAAGGTTCATTTCAGTCCTAGGCACTCAAAGGGCATTAAGCCTACAGTGTGAAAGCTGAGTTTCCTTGAGAGCTGCTTGGAAGCCTGATGGTGTGTGAAGTCAGTGAGCCAAATGGAGTTGTTCTCCCACAAGAACCACTCGGCTGATTCTTCCTCAATATGCGCTTCACCAACATGCAGTGTTTCCTTGATTGAATTAGCTCTCACACCAATATTTGCGCCTAGAGCCTTTGTATTGAGGGCTACCTGAAATGGCTTTGGCTAGGAAGTGTCTGTGAATGTGGAGTTGGTGGCATGTGAAACCCGCATGTGGAGCATTGGTTTGTGTGGGAAGCTCACCAAACTTCATTTCAGTCCTAGGCACTCAGAGGGCATTAATCCTAGAGTGTGAAACCTGAGTTTCCTTGAGAGCTGCTTGGAAGCCTGATGGTGTGTGAAGTTAGTGAGCCAAATGGAGTTGTTCTCCCACAAGAACCACTCTGCTGATTCTTCTTCAATATGCGCTTCACCAACATGCAGTGTTTCCTTGATTGAATTAGCTCTCACACCAATATTTGGGCCTAGAGCCGTTGTATTGAGGGCTATCTGTAAACGGCTTTGGATAGGAAGTTGTCTGTGAATGAGGAGTTGGTGGCATGTGAAACCCGCATGTGGAGCATTGGTTTGTGTGGGAAGCTCACCAAACTTCATTTCAGTCCTAGGCACTCAAAGGGCATTAATCCTAGAGTGTGAAACCTGAGTTTCCTTGAGAGCTGCTTGGAAGCCTGATGGTGTGTGAAGTTAGTGAGCCAAATGGAGTTGTTCTCCCACAAGAACCACTCTGCTGATTCTTCTTCAATATGCGCTTCACCAACATGCAGTGTTTCCTTGATTGAATTAGCTCTCACACCAATATTTGGGCCTAGAGCCGTTGTATTGAGGGCTATCTGTAAACGGCTTTGGATAGGAAGTTGTCTGTGAATGAGGAGTTGGTGGCATGTGAAACCCGCATGTGGAGCATTGGTTTGTGTGGGATGCTCTTCCAGGTTTGTTCCTAGATAATGCACTCAAAGGGCATTAAGCCTAGAGTGTGAAAGCTGAGTTTGCTTGAGAGCTGCTTGGAAGCCTGATGGTGTGTGAAGTTAGTGAGCCAAATGGAGTTGTTCTCCCACAAGAACCACTCGGCTGATTCTTCTTCAATATGCGCTTCACCAACATGCAGTGTTTCCTTGATTGAATTAGCTCTCACACCAATAGTTGCACCTAGAGCCTTTGTATTGAGGGCTACCTGAAACGGCTTTGGCTAGGAAGTTGTCTGTGAATGTGGAGTTGGTGGCATGTGAAACCCACATAGGGAGAATTGGTTTCTGTGGGAAGCTCACCAAGCTTCATTTCAGTCCTAGGCACTCAAAGGGCATTAAGCCTACAGTGTGAAAGCTGAGTTTCCTTGAGAGCTGCTTGGAAGCCTGATGGTGTGTGAAGTTAGTGAGCCAAATGGAGTTCTTCTCCCACAAGAACCACTCGGCTGATTCTTCTTCAATATGCGCTTCACCAACATGCAGTGTTTCCTTGATTGAATTAGCCCTCACACCAATATTTGCGCCTTAAGCCTTTGTATTGAGGGCTATCTGAAAACGGCTTTAGCGCTCTAGTTGTCTGTGAATGAGGAGTTGGTGGCATGTGAAACCCGCATGTGGAGCATTGGTTTGTGTGGGAAGCTCACCAAGCTTCATTTCAGTCCTAGGCACTCAAAGGGCATTAAGCTTACAGTGTGAAAGCTGAGTTTCCTTGAGAGCTGCTTGGAAGCCTGATGGTGTGTGAAGTTAGTGAGCGAAATGGAGTTGTTCTCCCACAAGAACCACTCGGCTGATTCTTCCTCAATATGCGCTTCACCAACATGCAGTGTTTCCTTGATTGAATTAGCTCTCACACCAATATTTGGGCCTAGAGCCTTTGTATTGAGGGCTACCTGAAATGGGTTTGGCTAGGAAGTTGTCTGTGAATGTGGAGTTGGTGGCATGTGAAACCCGCATGTGGAGCATTGGTTTGTGTGGGAAGCTCACCAAGCTTCATTTCAGTCCTAGGCACTCAAAGGGCATTAATCCTAGAGTGTGAAAGCTGAGTTTCCTTGAGAGCTGCTTGGAAGCCTGATGGTGTGTGAAGTTAGTGAGCCAAATGGAGTTGTTCTCCCACAAGAACCACTCGGCTGATTCTTCTTCAATATGCGCTTCACCAACATGCAGTGTTTCCTTGATTGAATTAGCTCTCACACCAATATTTGGGCCTAGAGCCTTGGTATTGAGGGCTATCTGTAAACGGCTTTGGATAGGAAGTTGTCTGTGAATGTGGAGTTGGTGGCATGTGAAACCGGCATGTGGAGCATTGGTTTGTGTGGGATGCTCTACCAGGTTTGTTCCTAGATAATGCCCTCAAAGGGCATTAAGCCTAGAGTGTGAAAGCTGAGTTTCCTTGAGAGCTGCTTGGAAGCCTGATGGTGTGTGAAGTTAGTGAGCCAAATGGAGTTGTTCTCCCACAAGAACCACTCGGCTGATTCTTCTTCAATATGCGCTTCACCAACATGCAGTGTTTCCTTGATTGAATTAGCCCTCACACCAATATTTGCGCCTAGAACCTTGGTATTGAGGGCTATCTGAAAACGGCTTTACGTAGAAAGTTGTCTGTGAATGTGGAGTTGGTGGCATGTGAAACCCGCATGTGGAGCATTGGTTTGTGTGGGATGTTCTACCAGGTTCATTCCTAGATAATGCCCTCAAAGGGCATTAAGCCTAGAGTGTGAAAGCTGAGTTTCCTTGAGAGCTGCTTGGAAGCCTGATGGTGTGTGAAGTTAGTGAGACAAATGGAGTTGTTCTCCCTCAAGAACCACTCGGCTGATTCTTCTTCAATATGCGCTTCACCAACATGCAGTGTTTCCTTGATTGAATTATCTCTCACACCAATATTTGCGCTGAGAGCCTTTGTATTGAGGGCTATCTGAAAACGGCTTTGGCTAGGAAGTTGTCTGTGAATGTGGAGTTGGTGGCATGTGAAACCCGCATGTGGAACATGGTTTGTGTGGGAAGCTCACCAAGCTTCATTTCAGTCCTAGGCACTCAAAGGGCATTAAACCTACAGTGTGAAAGCTGAGTTTCCTTGAGAGCTGCTTGGAAGCCTGATGGTGTGTGAAGTTAGTGAGCCAAATGGAGTTGTTCTCCCACAAGAACCACTCGGCTGATTCTTCTTCAATATGCGCTTCACCAACATGCAGTGTTTCCTTGATTGAATTAGCTCTCAAACCAATATTTGGGCCTAGAGCCTTTGTATTGAGGGCTATCTGAAAACGGCTTTAGCTAGGAAGTTGTCTGTGAATGTGGAGTTGGTGGCATGTGAAACCGGCATGTGGAGCATTGGTTTGTGTGGGATGCTCTACCAGGTTTGTTCCTAGATAATGCCCTCAAAGGGCATTAAGCCTAGAGTGTGAAAGCTGAGTTTCCTTGAGAGCTGCTTGGAAGCCTGATGGTGTGTGAAGTTAGTGAGCCAAATGGAGTTGTTCTCCCACAAGAACCACTCGGCTGATTCTTCTTCAATATGCGCTTCACCAACATGCAGTGTTTCCTTGATTGAATTAGCCCTCACACCAATATTTGCGCCTAGAACCTTGGTATTGAGGGCTATCTGAAAACGGCTTTACGTAGAAAGTTGTCTGTGAATGTGGAGTTGGTGGCATGTGAAACCCGCATGTGGAGCATTGGTTTGTGTGGGATGTTCTACCAGGTTCATTCCTAGATAATGCCCTCAAAGGGCATTAAGCCTAGAGTGTGAAAGCTGAGTTTCCTTGAGAGCTGCTTGGAAGCCTGATGGTGTGTGAAGTTAGTGAGACAAATGGAGTTGTTCTCCCTCAAGAACCACTCGGCTGATTCTTCTTCAATATGCGCTTCACCAACATGCAGTGTTTCCTTGATTGAATTATCTCTCACACCAATATTTGCGCTTAGAGCCTTTGTATTGAGGGCTATCTGAAAACGGCTTTGGCTAGGAAGTTGTCTGTGAATGTGGAGTTGGTGGCATGTGAAACCCGCATGTGGAACATGGTTTGTGTGGGAAGCTCACCAAGCTTCATTTCAGTCCTAGGCACTCAAAGGGCATTAAACCTACAGTGTGAAAGCTGAGTTTCCTTGAGAGCTGCTTGGAAGCCTGATGGTGTGTGAAGTTAGTGAGCCAAATGGAGTTGTTCTCCCACAAGAACCACTCGGCTGATTCTTCTTCAATATGTGCTTCACCAACATGCAGTGTTTCCTTGATTGAATTAGCTCTCACACCAATATTTGCGCCTAGATCCTTTGTATTGAGGGCTATCTGAAAACGGCTTTAGTAGGAAGTTGTCTGTGAATGTGTAGTTGGTGACATGTGAAACCCGCATGTGGAGCATTGGTTTGTGTGGGAAGCTCACCAAGCTTCATTTCAGTCCTAGGCACTCAAAGGGCATTAAGCTTAGAGTGTGAAAGCTGAGTTTCCTTGAGAGCTGCTTGGAAGCCTGGTGGTGTGTGAAGTTATTGAGCCAAATGGAGTTGTTCTCCCACAAGAACCACTCGGCTGATTCTTCTTCAATATGCGCTTCACCAACATGCAGTGTTTCCTTGATTGAATTAGCTCTCACACCAATATTTGTGCCAAGAGCCTTAGTATTGAGGGCTATCTGAAAAAGGCTTTAGCTAGGAAGTTGTCTGTGAATGTGGAGTTGGTGGCATGTGAAATCCGCATGTGGAGCATTGTTTTGTGTGGGAAGCTCACCAAGCTTCATTTCAGTCCTAGGCACTCAAATGGCATTAAACCTTGAGTGTGAAAACTGGGTTTCCTTGAGAGCTGCTTGGAAGCCTGATGGTGTGTGAAGTTAGTGAGCCAAATGGAGTTGTTCTCCCACAAGAACCACTCGGCTGATTCTTCTTCAATATGCGCTTCACCAACATGCAGTGTTTCCTTGATTGAATTAGCCCTCACACCAATATTTGTGCCTAGAGCCTTTGTATTGAGGGCTACCTGAAATGGCTTTGGCGCTGAAGTTGTCTGTGAATGTGGAGTTGGTGGCATGTGAAACCCGCATGTGGAGCATTGGTTTGTGTGGGAAGCTCTACCAGGTTTGTTCCTAGATAATGCACTCAAAGGGCATTAAGCCTAGAGTGTGAAAGCTGAGTTCCTTGAGAGCTGCTTGGAAGCCTGATGGTGTGTGAAGTTAGTGAGCCAAATGGAGTTGTTCTCCCACAAGAACCACTCGGCTGATTCTTCTTCAATATGCGCTTCACCAACATGCAGTGTTTCCTTGATTGAATTAGCTCTCACACCAATATTTGGGCCTAGAGCCTTTGTATTGAGGGCTATCTGAAAACGGCTTTGGCTAGGAAGTTGTCTGTGAATGTGGAGTTGGTTGCATGTGAAACCCGCATGTTGAGCATTGGTTTGTGTGGGAATCTCACCAAGGTTCATTTCAGTCCTAGGCACTCAAAGGGCATTAAACCTACAGTGTGAAAGCTGAGTTTCCTTGAGAGCTGCTTGGAAGCCTGATGGTGTGTGAAGTTAGTGAGCCAAATGGAGTTGTTCTCCCACAAGAACCACTCGGCTGATTCTTCTTCAATATGCGCTTCACCAACATGCAGTGTTTCCTTGATTGAATTAGCTCTCACACCAATATTTGCGCTTAGAGCCCTTCTATTGAGAGCTATCTGAAAACAGCTTTGGCGCTGAAGTTGTCTGTGAATGTGGAGTTGGTGGCATGTGAAACCTGCATGTGGAGCATTGGTTTGTGTGGGATGCTCTACCAGGTTCGTTCCTAGATAATGCACTCAAAGGGCATTAAGCCTAGAGTGTGAAAGCTGAGTTTCCTTGAGAGCTGCTTGGAAGCCTGATGGTGTGTGAAGTTAGTGAGCCAAATGGAGTTGTTCTCCCACAAGAACCACTCGGCTGATTCTTCCGCAATATGCGCTTCACCAACATGCAGTGTTTCCTTGATTGAATTACCTCTCACACCAATAGTTGCACCTAGAGCCTTTGTATTGAGGGCTACCAGAAACGGCTTTGGCTAGGAAGTTGTCTGTGAATGTGGAGTTGGTGGCATGTGAAACCTGCATGTGGAGAATTGGTTTCTGTGGGAAGCTCACCAAGCTTCATTTCAGTCCTAGGCACTCAAAGGGTATTAAGCCTACAGTGTGAAAGCTGAGTTTCCTTGAGAGCTGCTTGGAAGCCTGATGGTGTGTGAAGTTAGTGAGCCAAATGGAGTTGTTATCCCACAAGAACCACTCGGCTGGTTCTTCTTCAATATGCGCTTCACCAACATGCAGTGTTTCCTTGATTGAATTAGCCCTCACACCAATATTTGAGCCTTGAGCCTTTGTATTGAGGGTTATCTGAAAACAGCTTTGTCTAGGAAGTTGTCTGTGAATGTGGAGTTGGTGCATGTGAAACCCGCATGTGGAGCATTGGTTTGTGTGGATGTTCTACCAGGTTCATTCCTAGATAATGCCCTCAAAGGGCATTAAGCCTAGAGTGTGAAAGCTGAGTTTCCTTGAGAGCTGCTTGGAAGCCTGATGGTGTGTGAAGTTAGTGAGACAAATGGAGTTGTTCTCCCTCAAGAACCACTCGGCTGATTCTTCTTCAATATGCGCTTCACCAACATGCAGTGTTTCCTTGATTGAATTATCTCTCACACCAATATTTGCGCTTAGAGCCTTTGTATTGAGGGCTATCTGAAAACGGCTTTGGCTAGGAAGTTGTCTGTGAATGTGGAGTTGGTGGCATGTGAAACCCGCATGTGGAACATGGTTTGTGTGGGAAGCTCACCAAGCTTCATTTCAGTCCTAGGCACTCAAAGGGCATTAAACCTACAGTGTGAAAGCTGAGTTCCTTGAGAGCTGCTTGGAAGCCTGATGGTGTGTGAAGTTAGTGAGCCAAATGGAGTTGTTCTCCCACAAGAACCACTCGGCTGATTCTTCTTCAATATGTGCTTCACCAACATGCAGTGTTTCCTTGATTGAATTAGCTCTCACACCAATATTTGCGCCTAGATCCTTTGTATTGAGGGCTATCTGAAAACGGCTTTAGTAGGAAGTTGTCTGTGAATGTGTAGTTGGTGACATGTGAAACCCGCATGTGGAGCATTGGTTTGTGTGGGAAGCTCACCAAGCTTCATTTCAGTCCTAGGCACTCAAAGGGCATTAAGCTTAGAGTGTGAAAGCTGAGTTTCCTTGAGAGCTGCTTGGAAGCCTGGTGGTGTGTGAAGTTATTGAGCCAAATGGAGTTGTTCTCCCACAAGAACCACTCGGCTGATTCTTCTTCAATATGCGCTTCACCAACATGCAGTGTTTCCTTGATTGAATTAGCTCTCACACCAATATTTGTGCCAAGAGCCTTAGTATTGAGGGCTATCTGAAAAAGGCTTTAGCTAGGAAGTTGTCTGTGAATGTGGAGTTGGTGGCATGTGAAATCCGCATGTGGAGCATTGTTTTGTGTGGGAAGCTCACCAAGCTTCATTTCAGTCCTAGGCACTCAAATGGCATTAAACCTTGAGTGTGAAAACTGGGTTTCCTTGAGAGCTGCTTGGAAGCCTGATGGTGTGTGAAGTTAGTGAGCCAAATGGAGTTGTTCTCCACAAGAACCACTCGGCTGATTCTTCTTCAATATGCGCTTCACCAACATGCAGTGTTTCCTTGATTGAATTAGCCCTCACACCAATATTTGTGCCTAGAGCCTTTGTATTGAGGGCTACCTGAAATGGCTTTGGCGCTGAAGTTGTCTGTGAATGTGGAGTTGGTGGCATGTGAAACCCGCATGTGGAGCATTGGTTTGTGTGGGAAGCTCTACCAGGTTTGTTCCTAGATAATGCACTCAAAGGGCATTAAGCCTAGAGTGTGAAAGCTGAGA
>NW_026700831.1:0-27425 GCF_030435755.1 Ochotona princeps | reverse complement strand
GAAACTCAGTTTTCACACTCTATGCTTAGTGCCCTTTCACTGCATTATCTAGAAATGAACCTGGTAGAGCATTCCACACAAACGAATGCTCCACATGCGGGTTTCACATGCCACCAACTCCACATTCACAGGCAACTTCAGCGCCACAGGTGTTTTCAGATAGCCCTCAATGCAAAAGCTCTAGACGCAAATATTGGTGTGAGAGCTAATTCAATCAAGGAAACACTGCATCTTGCTGAAGGGCATATTGAAGAAGGATCAGCCGAGTGGTTCTTGTGGGAGAACAACTCCATTTGGCTCACTAACTTCACACACCATCAGGCTTCCAAGCAGCTCTCAAGGAAACTCAGTTTTCACACTCTATGCTTAGTGCCCTTTGAGTTCATTATCTAGGAATGAACCTGGTAGAGCATCCCACACAAACGAATGCTCCACATGCGGGTTTCACATGCCACCAACTCCACATTCACAGGCAACTTCAGCGCCACAGCCGTTTTCAGATAGCCCTCAATGCAAAGGCTCTAGACGCAAATATTGGTGTGAGAGCTAATTCAATCAAGGAAACACTGCATGTTGGTGAAGGGCATATTGAAGAAGGATCAGCCGAGTGGTTCTTGTGGGAGAACAACTCCATTTGGCTCACTAACTTCACACACCATCAGGCTTCCAAGCAGCTCTCAAGGAAACTCAGTTTTCACACTCTATGCTTAGTGCCCTTTGAGTGCCTAGGACTGAAATGAAGCTTGGTGAGCATCCCACACAAACGAATGCTCCACATGCGGGTTTCACATGCCACCAACTCCACATTCACAGGCAACTTCAGCGCCACAGCCATTTTCAGATAGCCCTCAATGCAAAGGCTCTAGATGCAAATATTTGTGTGAGATCTAATTCAATCAAGGAAACACTGCATGTTGGTGAAGGGCATATTGAAGAAGGATCAGCGAAGTGGTTCTTGTGGGAGAACAACTCCATTTGGCTCACTAACTTCACACACCATCAGGCTTCCAAGCAGCTCTCAAGGAAACTCAGTTTTCACACTCTATGCTTAGTGCCCTTTGAGCGCATTATCTAGGAATGAATCTAGTAGAGCATCCCACACAAACGAATGCTCCACATGCGGATTTCACATGCCACCAACTCCACATTCACAGGCAACTTCAGCGCCACAGCCATTTTCAGATAGCCCTCAATGCAAAGGCTCTAGACGCAAATATTGGTGTGAGAGCTAATTCAATCAAGGAAACACTGCGTGTTGGTGAAGGGCATATTGAAGAAGGATCAGCCGAGTGGTTCTTGTGGGAGAACAACTCCATTTGGCTCACTAACTTCACACACCATCAGGCTTCCAAGCAGCTCTCAAGGAAACTCAGTTTTCACACTCTATGTTTAGTGCCCTTTGAGTGCCTAGGACTGAAATGAAGCTTGGTGAGCATCCCACACAAACGAATGCTCCACATGCTGGTTTCACATGCCACCAACTCCACATTCACAGGCAATTCAGCGCCACAGCCGTTTTCAGATAGCCCTCAGATAGCCCTCAATGCAAAGGCTCTAGACGCAAATATTGGTGTGAGAGCTAATTCAATCAAGGAAACACTGCATGTTGGTGAAGGGCATATTGAAGAAGGATCAGCCGAGTGGTTCTTGTGGGACAACAACTCCATTTGGCTCACTAACTTCACACACCATCAGGCTTCCAAGCAGCTCTCAAGGAAACTCAGTTTTCACACTCTAGGCTTAGTGCCCTTTGCGTGCCTAGGACTAAAATGAAGCTAGGTGAGCATCCCACACAAACGAATGCTCCACATACGGGTTTCACATGCCACCAACTCCACATTCACAGGCAACTTCAGCGCCACAGCCATTTTCAGAAAGCCCTCAATGCAAAGGCTCTAGACGCAAATATTGGTGTGAGAGCTAATTCAATCAAGGAAACACTGCATGTTGGTGAAGGGCATATTGAAGAAGGATCAGCCGAGTGGTTCTTGTGGGAGAACAACTCCATTTGGCTCACTAACTTCACACACCATCAGGCTTCCAAGCAGCTCTCAAGGAAACTCAGTTTTCACACTCTATGCTTAGTGCCCTTTGAGTGCCTAAGACTGAAATGAAGCTTGGTGAGCATCCCACACAAACGAATGCTCCACATGCGGGTTTCACATGCCACCAACTCCACATTCACAGGCAACTTCAGCGCCACAGCCGTTTTCAGATAGCCCTCAATGCAAAGGCTCTAGACGCAAATATTGGTGTGAGAGCTAATTCAATCAAGGAAACACTGCATGTTGGTGAAGGGCATATTGAAGAAGGATCAGCCGAGTGGTTCTTGTGGGAGAACAACTCCATTTGGCTCACTAACTTCACACACCATCAGGCTTCCAAGCAGCTCTCAAGGAAACTCAGTTTTCACACTCTATGCTTAGTGCTCTTTCACTGCATTATCTAGGAATGAACCTGGTAGAGCATTTCACACAAAAGAATGCTCCACATGCGGGTTTCACATGCCACCAACTCCACATTCACAGGCAACTTCAGCACCACAGCCGTTTTCAGATAGCCCTCAATGCAAAGGCTCTAGACGCAAATATTGGTGTGAGAGCTAATTCAATCAAGGAAACACTGCATGTTGGTGAAGGGCATATTGAAGAAGGATCAGCCGAGTGGTTCTTGTGGGAGAACAACTCCATTTGGCTCACTAACTTCACACACCATCAGGCTTCCAAGCAGCTCTCAAGGAAACTCAGTTTTCACACTCTATGCTTAGTGCCCTTTCACTGCATTATCTAGGAGTAAACCTAGTAGAGCATCGCACACAAACGAATGCTCCACATGCGGGTTTCACATGCCACCAACTCCACATTCACAGGCAACTTCAGCGCCACAGCCGTTTTCAGATAGCCCTCAATGCAAAGGCTCTAGACGCAAATATTGGTGTGAGAGCTAATTCAATCAAGGAAACACTGCATGTTGGTGAAGGGCATATTGAAGAAGGATCAGCCGAGTGGTTCTTGTGGGAGAACAACTCCATTTGGCTCACTAACTTCACACACCATCAGGCTTCCAAGCAGCTCTCAAGGAAACTCAGTTTTCACACTCTATGCTTAGTGCCCTTTGAGTTCATTATCTAGGAATGAACCTGGTAGACCATCCCACACAAACGAATGCTCCACATGCGGGTTTCACATGCCACCAACTCCACATTCACAGGCAACTTCAGCGCCACAGCCATTTTCAGATAGCCCTCAATGCAAAGGCTCTAGACGCAAATATTGGTGTGAGAGCTAATTCAATCAAGGAAATACTGCATGTTGGTGAAGGGCATATTGAAGAAGGATCAGCCGAGTGGTTCTTGTGGGAGAACAACTCCATTTGGCTCACTAACTTCACACACCATCAGGCTTCCAAGCAGCTCTCAAGGAAAGTCAGTTTTCACACTCTAGGCTTAATGTCCTTTGAGTGCCTAGGACTGAAATGAAGCTTGGTGAGCATCCCACACAAACGAATGCTCCACATGCGGGTTTCACATGCCACCAACTCCACATTCACAGGCAACTTCAGCGCCACAGCCATTTTCAGATAGCCCTCAATGCAAAGGCTCTAGACGCAAATATTGGTGTGAGAGCTAATTCAATCAAGGAAACACTGCATGTTGGTGAAGGGCATATTGAAGAAGGATCAGCCGAGTGGTTCTTGTGGGAGAACAACTCCATTTGGCTCACTAACTTCACACACCATCAGGCTTCCAAGCAGCTCTCAAGGAAACTCAGTTTTAACACTCTATGCTTAGTGCCAGTTTTCACACTCTATGGTTAGTGCCCTTTGAGTGCATTATCTAGGAATGAATCTAGTAGGGCATCCACACAAACGAATGCTCCACATGCGGGTTTCACATGCCACCAACTCCACATTCACAGGCAACTTCAGCGCCACAGCCGTTTTCAGATAGCCCTCAATGCAAAGGCTCTAGACGCAAATATTGGTGTGAGAGCTAATTCAATCAAGGAAACACTGCATGTTGCTGAAGGGCATATTGAAGAAGGATCAGCCGAGTGGTTCTTGTGGGAGAACAACTCCATTTGGCTCACTAACTTCACACACCATCAGGCTTCCAAGCAGCTCTCAAGGAACCTCAGTTTTCACACTATATGCTTAGTGCCCTTTGAGTGCCTAGGACTGAAATGAAGCTTGGTGAGCATCCCGCAGAAACGAATGCTCCACATGCGGGTTTCACATGCCACCAACTCCACATTCACAGGCAACTTCAGCGCCACAGCCGTTTTCAGATAGCCCTCAATGCAAAGGCTCTAGACGCAAATATTGGTGTGAGAGCTAATTCAATCAAGGAAACACTGCATGTTGCTGAAGGGCATATTGAAGAAGGATCAGCCGAGTGGTTCTTGTGGGAGAACAACTCCATTTGGCTCACTAACTTCACACACCATCAGGCTTCCAAGCAGCTCTCAAGGAAACTCAGTTTTCACACTCTATGCTTAGTGCCCTTTCACTGCATTATCTAGGAATGAACCTGGTAGAGCATCCCACACAAAGGAATGCTCCACATGCGGGTTTCACATGCCACCAACTCCACATTCACAGGCAACTTCAGCGCCACAGCCGTTTTCAGATAGCCCTCAATGCAAAGGCTCTAGACGCAAATATTGGTGTGAGAGCTAATTCAATCAAGGAAACACTGCATGTTGGTGAAGGGCATATTGAAGAAGGATCAGCCGAGTGGTTCTTGTGGGAGAACAACTCCATTTGGCTCACTAACTTCACACACCATCAGGCTTCCAAGCAGCTCTCAAGGAAACTCAGTTTTCACACTCTATGCTTAGTGCCCTTTGAGTGCCTATTACTGAAATGAAGCTTGGTGAGCATCCCACACAAACGAATGCTCCACATGCGGGTTTCACATGCCACCAACTCCACATTCACAGGCAACTTCAGCGCCACAGCCATTTTCAGATAGCCCTCAATGCAAAGGCTCTAGATGCAAATATTGGTGTGAGAGCTAATTCAATCAAGGAAACACTGCATGTTGGTGAAGGGCATATTGAAGAAGGATCAGCCGAGTGGTTCTTGTGGGAGAACAACTCCATTTGGCTCACTAACTTCACACACCATCAGGCTTCCAAGCAGCTCTCAAGGAAACTCAGTTTTCACACTCTATGCTTAGTGCCCTTTGAGTTCATTATCTAGGAATGAACCTGGTAGAGCATCCCACACAAACGAATGCTCCACATGCGGGTTTCACATGCCACCAACTCCACATTCACAGGCAACTTCAGCGCCACAGCCGTTTTCAGATAGCCCTCAATGCAAAGGCTCTAGACGCAAATATTGGTGTGTGAGAGCTAATTCAATCAAGGAAACACTGCATGTTGGTGAAGGGCATATTGAAGAAGGATCAGCCGAGTGGTTCTTGTGGGAGAACAACTCCATTTGGCTCACTAACTTCACACACCATCAGGCTTCCAAGCAGCTCTCAAGGAAACTCAGTTTTCACACTCTATGCTTAGTGCCCTTTGAGTGCCTAGGACTGAAATGAAGCTTGGTGAGCATCAAACACAAACGAATGCTCCACATGCGGGTTTCACATGCCACCAACTCCACATTCACAGGCAACTTCAGCGCCACTGCCGTTTTCAGATAGCCCTCAATGCAAAGGCTCTAGACGCAAATATTGGTGTGAGAGCTAATTCAATCAAGGAAACACTGCATGTTGCTGAAGGGCATATTGAAGAAGGATCAACCAAGTGCTCCTTGTGCGAAAACAACTCCATTTGGCTCACTAACTTCACACACCATCAGGCTTCCAAGCAGCTCTCAAGGAAACTCAGTTTTCACACTCTATGCTTAGTGCCCTTTGAGTGCCTATGACTGAAATGAAGCTTGGTGAGCATCCCACACAAACGAATGCTCCACATGCGGGTTTCACATGCCACCAACTCCACATTCACAGGCAACTTCAGCGCCACAGCCGTTTTCAGATAGCCCTCAATGCAAAGGCTCTAGACGCAAATATTGGTGTGAGAGCTAATTCAATCAAGGAAACACTGCATGTTGGTGAAGGGCATATTGAAGAAGGATCAGCCGAGTGGTTCTTGTGGGACAACAACTCCATTTGGCTCACTAACTTCACACACCATCAGGCTTCCAAGCAGCTCTCAAGGAAACTCAGTTTTCACACTCTATGCTTAGTGCCCTTTGAGTGCATTATCTAGGAATGAATCTAGTAGAGCATCCCACACAAACGAATGGTCCACATGCGGATTTCACATGCCACCAACTCCACATTCACAGGCAACTTCAGCGCCACAGCCATTTTCAGATAGCCCTCAATGCAAAGGCTCTAGACGCAAATATTGGTGTGAGAGCTAATTCAATCAAGGAAACACTGCGTGTTGGTGAAGGGCATATTGAAGAAGGATCAGCCGAGTGGTTCTTGTGGGAGAACAACTCCATTTGGCTCACTAACTTCACACACCATCAGGCTTCCAAGCAGCTCTCAAGGAAACTCAGTTTTCACACTCTATGCTTAGTGCCCTTTGCGTGCCTTGGACTAAAATGAAGCTTGGTGAGCATCCCACACAAACGAATGCTCCACATGCGGGTTTCACATGCCACCAACTCCACATTGACAGGCAACTTCAGCGCCACAGCCATTTTCAGAAAGCCCTCAATGCAAAGGCTCTAGACGCAAATATTTGTGTGAGAGCTAATTCAATCAAGGAAACACTGCATGTTGCTGAAGGGCATATTGAAGAAGGATCAGCCGAGTGGTTCTTGTGGGAGAACAACTCCATTTGGCTCACTAACTTCACACACCATCAGGCTTCCAAGCAGCTCTCAAGGAAACTCAGTTTTCACACTCTATGCTTAGTGCCCTTTGAGTGCATTATCTAGGAATGAACCTGGTAGAGCATCCCACACAAACGAATGCTCCACATGCGGGTTTCACATGCCACCAACTCCACATTCACAGGCAACTTCAGCGCCACAGCCGTTTTCAGATAGCCCTCAATGCAAAGGCTCTAGACGCAAATATTGGTGTGAGAGCTAATTCAATCAAGGAAACACTGCATGTTGGTGAAGGGCATATTGAAGAAGGATCAGCCGAGTGGTTCTTGTGGGAGAACAACTCCATTTGGCTCACTAACTTCACACACCATCAGGCTTCCAAGCAGCTCTCAAGGAAACTCAGTTTTCACACTCTATGCTTAGTGCCCTTTGAGTGCCTAGGACTGAAATGAATCTTGGTGAGCATCCCACACAAACGAATGCTCCACATGCGGGTTTCACATGCCACCAACTCCACATTCACAGGCAACTTCAGCGCCACAGCCATTTTCAGATAGCCCTCAATGCAAAGGCTCTAGACGCAAATATTTGTGTGAGAGCTAATTCAATCAAGGAAACACTGCATGTTGGTGAAGGGCATATTGAAGAAGGATCAGCGAAGTGGTTCTTGTGGGAGAACAACTCCATTTGGCTCACTAACTTCACACACCATCAGGCTTCCAAGCAGCTCTCAAGGAAACTCAGTTTTCACACTCTATGCTTAGTGCCCTTTGAGCGCATTATCTAGGAATGAATCTAGTAGAGCATCCCACACAAACGAATGCTCCACATGCGGATTTCACATGCCACCAACTCCACATTCACAGGCAACTTCAGCGCCACAGCCATTTTCAGATAGCCCTCAATGCAAAGGCTCTAGACGCAAATATTGGTGTGAGAGCTAATTCAATCAAGGAAACACTGTGTGTTGGTGAAGGGCATATTGAAGAAGGATCAGCCGAGTGGTTCTTGTGGGAGAACAACTCCATTTGGCTCACTAACTTCACACACCATCAGGCTTCCAAGCAGCTCTCAAGGAAACTCAGTTTTCACACTCTATGTTTAGTGCCCTTTGAGTGCCTAGGACTGAAATGAAGCTTGGTGAGCATCCCACACAAATGAATGCTCCACATGCTGGTTTCACATGCCACCAACTCCACATTCACAGGCAACTTCAGCGCCACAGCCGTTTTCAGATAGCCCTCAGATAGCCCTCAATGCAAAGGCTCTAGACGCAAATATTGGTGTGAGAGCTAATTCAATCAAGGAAACACTGCATGTTGGTGAAGGGCATATTGAAGAAGGATCAGCCGAGTGGTTCTTGTGGGAGAACAACTCCATTTGGCTCACTAACTTCACACACCATCAGGCTTCCAAGCAGCTCTCAAGGAAACTCAGTTTTCACACTCTATGCTTAGTGCCCTTTGCGTGCCTACGACTAAAATGAAGCTAGGTGAGCATCCCACACAAACGAATGCTCCACATGCGGGTTTCACATGCCACCAACTCCACATTCACAGGCAACTTCAGCGCCACAGCCGTTTTCAGATAGCCCTCAATGCAAAGGCTCTAGACGCAAATATTGGTGTGAGAGCTAATTCAATCAAGGAAACACTGCATGTTGGTGACGGGCATATTGAAGAAGGATCAGCCGAGTGGTTCTTGTGGGAGAACAACTCCATTTGGCTCACTAACTTCACACACCATCAGGCTTCCAAGCAGCTCTCAAGGAAACTCAGTTTTCACACTCTATGCTTAGTGCCCTTTGAGTGCATTATCTAGGAGTAAACCTAGTAGAGCATCGCACACAAACGAATGCTCCACATGCGGGTTTCACATGCCACCAACTCCACATTCACAGGCAACTTCAGCGCCACAGCCGTTTTCAGATAGCCCTCAATGCAAAGGCTCTAGACGCAAATATTGGTGTCAGAGCTAATTCAATCAAGGAAACACTGCATGTTGCTGAAGGGCATATTGAAGAAGGATCAGCCGAGTGGTTCTTGTGGGAGAACAACTCCATTTGGCTCACTAACTTCACACACCATCAGGCTTCCAAGCAGCTCTCAAGGAAACTCAGTTTTCACACTCTATGCTTAGTGCCCTTTGAGTTCATTATCTAGGAATGAACCTGGTAGACCATCCCACACAAACGAATGCTCCACATGCGGGTTTCACATGCCACCAACTCCACATTCACAGGCAACTTCAGCGCCACAGCCATTTTCAGATAGCCCTCAATGCAAAGGCTCTAGATGCAAATATTGGTGTGAGAGCTAATTCAATCAAGGAAATACTGCATGTTGGTGAAGGGCATATTGAAGAAGGATCAGCCGAGTGGTTCTTGTGGGAGAACAACTCCATTTGGCTCACTAACTTCACACACCATCAGGCTTCCAAGCAGCTCTCAAGGAAACTCAGTTTTCACACTCTAGGCTTAATATCCTTTGAGTGCCTAGGACTGAAATGAAGCTTGGTGAGCATCCCACACAAACGAATGCTCCACATGCGGGTTTCACATGCCACCAACTCCACATTCACAGGCAACTTCAGCGCCACAGCCATTTTCAGATAGCCCTCAATGCAAAGGCTCTAGACGCAAATATTGGTGTGAGAGCTAATTCAATCAAGGAAACACTGCATGTTGGTGAAGGGCATATTGAAGAAGGATCAGCCGAGTGGTTCTTGTGGGAGAACAACTCCATTTGGCTCACTAACTTCACACACCATCAGGCTTCCAAGCAGCTCTCAAGGAAACTCAGTTTTCACACTCTATGCTTAGTGCCCTTTGAGTGCATTATCTAGGAATGAATCTAGTAGGGCATCCACACAAACGAATGCTCCACATGCGGGTTTCACATGCCACCAACTCCACATTCACAGGCAACTTCAGCGCCACAGCCGTTTTCAGATAGCCCTCAATGCAAAGGCTCTAGACGCAAATATTGGTGTGAGAGCTAATTCAATCAAGGAAACACTGCATGTTGGTGAAGGGCATATTGAAGAAGGATCAGCCGAGTGGTTCTTGTGGGAGAACAACTCCATTTGGCTCACTAACTTCACACACCATCAGGCTTCCAAGCAGCTCTCAAGGAAACTCAGTTTTCACACTCTATGCTTAGTGCCCTTTGAGTGCCTAGGACTGAAATGAAGCTTGGTGAGCATCCCACACAAACGAATGCTCCACATGCGGGTTTCACATGCCACCAACTCCACATTCACAGGCAACTTCAGCGCCACAGCCATTTTCAGATAGCCCTCAATGCAAAGGCTCTAGACGCAAATATTTGTGTGAGAGCTAATTCAATCAAGGAAACACTGCATGTTGGTGAAGGGCATATTGAAGAAGGATCAGCCGAGTGGTTCTTGTGGGAGAACAACTCCATTTGGCTCACTAACTTCACACACCATCAGGCTTCCAAGCAGCTCTCAAGGAAACTCAGTTTTCACACTCTATGCTTAGTGCCCTTTGAGCGCATTATCTAGGAATGAATCTAGTAGAGCAGCCCACACAAACGAATGCTCCACAAGCGGATTTCACATGCCACCAACTCCACATTCACAGGCAACTTCAGCGCCACAGCCATTTTCAGATAGCCCTCAATGCAAAGGCTCTAGACGCAAATATTTGTGTGAGAGCTAATTCAATCAAGGAAACACTGCGTGTTGGTGAAGGGCATATTGAAGAAGGATCAGCCGAGTGGTTCTTGTGGGAGAACAACTCCATTTGGCTCACTAACTTCACACACCATCAGGCTTCCAGGCAGCTCTCAAGGAAACTCAGTTTTCACACTCTATGTTTAGTGCCCTTTGAGTGCCTAGGACTGAAATGAAGCTTGGTGAGCATCCCACACAAACGAATGCTCCACATGCTGGTTTCACATGCCACCAACTCCACATTCACAGGCAACTTCAGCGCCACAGCCGTTTTCAGATAGCCCTCAGATAGCCCTCAATGCAAAGGCTCTAGACGCAAATATTGGTGTGAGAGCTAATTCAATCAAGGAAACACTGCATGTTGGTGAAGGGCATATTGAAGAAGGATCAGCCGAGTGGTTCTTGTGGGAGAACAACTCCATTTGGCTCACTAACTTCACACACCATCAGGCTTCCAAGCAGCTCTCAAGGAAACTCAGTTTTCACACTCTATGCTTAGTGCCCTTTGGTGCCTAGGACTGAAATGAAGCTAGGTGAGCATCCCACACAAACGAATGCTCCACATGCGGGTTTCACATGCCACCAACTCCACATTCACAGGCAACTTCAGCGCCACAGCCATTTTCAGAAAGCCCTCAATGCAAAGGCTCTAGACGCAAATATTGGTGTGAGAGCTAATTCAATCAAGGAAACACTGCATGTTGGTGAAGGGCATATTGAAGAAGGATCAGCCGAGTGGTTCTTGTGGGAGAACAACTCCATTTGGCTCACTAACTTCACACACCATCAGGCTTCCAAGCAGCTCTCAAGGAAACTCAGTTTTCACACTCTATGCTTAGTGCCCTTTGAGTGCCTAAGACTGAAATGAAGCTTGGTGAGCATCCCACACAAACGAATGCTCCACATGCGGGTTTCACATGCCACCAACTCCACATTCACAGGCAACTTCAGCGCCACTGCCGTTTTCAGATAGCCCTCAATGCAAAGGCTCTAGACGCAAATATTGGTGTGAGAGCTAATTCAATCAAGGAAACACTGCATGTTGGTGAAGGGCATATTGAAGAAGGATCAGCCGAGTGGTTCTTGTGGGAGAACAACTCCATTTGGCTCACTAACTTCACACACCATCAGGCTTCCAAGCAGCTCTCAAGGAAACTCAGTTTTCACACTCTATGCTTAGTGCTCTTTCACTGCATTATCTAGGAATGAACCTGGTAGAGCATTTCACACAAAAGAATGCTCCACATGCGGGTTTCACATGCCACCAACTCCACATTCACAGGCAACTTCAGCACCACAGCCGTTTTCAGATAGCCCTCAATGCAAAGGCTCTAGACGCAAATATTGGTGTGAGAGCTAATTCAATCAAGGAAACACTGCATGTTGCTGAAGGGCATATTGAAGAAGGATCAGCCGAGTGGTTCTTGTGGGAGAACAACTCCATTTGGCTCACTAACTTCACACACCATCAGGCTTCCAAGCAGCTCTCAAGGAAACTCAGTTTTCACACTCTATGCTTAGTGCCCTTTGAGCGCATTATCTAGGAGTAAACCTAGTAGAGCATCGCACACAAACGAATGCTCCACATGCGGGTTTCACATGCCACCAACTCCACATTCACAGGCAACTTCAGCGCCACAGCCGTTTTCAGATAGCCCTCAATGCAAAGGCTCTAGACGCAAATATTGGTGTGAGAGCTAATTCAATCAAGGAAACACTGCATGTTGCTGAAGGGCATATTGAAGAAGGATCAGCCGAGTGGTTCTTGTGGGAGAACAACTCCATTTGGCTCACTAACTTCACACACCATCAGGCTTCCAAGCAGCTCTCAAGGAAACTCAGTTTTCACACTCTATGCTTAGTGCCCTTTGAGTTCATTATCTAGGAATGAACCTGGTAGACCATCCCACACAAACGAATGCTCCACATGCGGGTTTCACATGCCACCAACTCCACATTCACAGGCAACTTCAGCGCCACAGCCATTTTCATATAGCCCTCAATGCAAAGGCTCTAGATGCAAATATTGGTGTGAGAGCTAATTCAATCAAGGAAATACTGCATGTTGGTGAAGGGCATATTGAAGAAGGATCAGCCGAGTGGTTCTTGTGGGAGAACAACTCCATTTGGCTCACTAACTTCACACACCATCAGGCTTCCAAGCAGCTCTCAAGGAAACTCAGTTTTCACACTCTAGGCTTAATGTCCTTTGAGTGCCTAGGACTGAAATGAAGCTTGGTGAGCATCCCACACAAACGAATGCTCCACATGCGGGTTTCACATGCCACCAACTCCACATTCACAGGCAACTTCAGCGCCACAGCCATTTTCAGATAGCCCTCAATGCAAAGGCTCTAGACGCAAATATTGGTGTGAGAGCTAATTCAATCAAGGAAACACTGCATGTTGGTGAAGGGCATATTGAAGAAGGATCAGCCGAGTGGTTCTTGTGGGAGAACAACTCCATTTGGCTCACTAACTTCACACACCATCAGGCTTCCAAGCAGCTCTCAAGGAAACTCAGTTTTCACACTCTATGCTTAGTGCCCTTTGAGTGCATTATCTAGGAGTAAACCTGGTAGAGCATCCCACACAAACGAATGCTCCACATGCGGGTTTCACATGCCACCAACTCCACATTCACAGGCAACTTCAGCGCCACAGCCGTTTTCAGATAGCCCTCAATGCAAAGGCTCTAGACGCAAATATTGGTGTGAGAGCTAATTCAATCAAGGAAACACTGCATGTTGCTGAAGGGCATATTGAAGAAGGATCAGCTGAGTGGTTCTTGTGGGAGAACAACTCCATTTGGCTCACTAACTTCACACACCATCAGGCTTCCAAGCAGCTCTCAAGGAACCTCAGTTTTCACACTATATGCTTATTGCCCTTTGAGTGCCTAGGACTGAAATGAAGCTTGGTGAGCATCCCGCAGAAACGAATGCTCCACATGCGGGTTTCACATGCCACCAACTCCACATTCACAGGCAACTTCAGCGCCACAGCCGTTTTCAGATAGCCCTCAATGCAAAGGCTCTAGATGCAAATATTGGTGTGAGAGCTATTTCAATCAAGGAAACACTGCATGTTGGTGAAGGGCATATTGAAGAAGGATCAGCCGAGTGGTTCTTGTGGGAGAACAACTCCATTTGGCTCACTAACTTCACACACCATCAGGCTTCCAAGCAGCTCTCAAGGAAACTCAGTTTTCACACTCTATGCTTAGTGCCCTTTCACTGCATTATCTAGGAATGAACCTGGTAGAGCATCCCACACAAACGAATGCTCCACATGCGGGTTTCACATGCCACCAACTCCACATTCACAGGCAACTTCAGCGCCACAGGTGTTTTCAGATAGCCCTCAATGCAAAGGCTCTAGACGCAAATATTGGTGTGAGAGCTAATTCAATCAAGGAAACACTGCATGTTGGTGACGGGCATATTGAAGAAGGATCAGCCGAGTGGTTCTTGTGGGAGAACAACTCCATTTGGCTCACTAACTTCACACACCATCAGGCTTCCAAGCAGCTCTCAAGGAAACTCAGTTTTCACACTCTATGCTTAGTGCCCTTTGAGTGAATTATCTAGGAATGAATCTAGTAGGGCATCCACACAAACGAATGCTCCACATGCGGGTTTCACATGCCACCATCTCCACATTCACAGGCAACTTCAGCGCCACAGCCGTTTTCAGATAGCCCTCAATGCAAAGGCTCTAGATGCAAATATTGGTGTGAGAGCTAATTCAATCAAGGAAACACTGCATGTTGCTGAAGGGCATATTGAAGAAGGATCAGCCGAGTGGTTCTTGTGGGAGAACAACTCCATTTGGCTCACTAACTTCACACACCATCAGGCTTCCAAGCAGCTCTCAAGGAAACTCAGTTTTCACACTCTATGCTTAGTGCCCTTTGAGTGCCTAGGACTGAAATGAAGCTTGGTGAGCATCCCACACAAACGAATGCTCCACATGCGGGTTTCACATGCCACCAACTCCACATTCACAGGCAACTTCAGCGCCACAGATATTTTCAGATAGCCCTCAATGCAAAGGCTCTAGATGCAAATATTGGTGTGAGAGCTAATTCAATCAAGGAAATACTGCATGTTGGTGAAGGGCATATTGAAGAAGGATCAGCCGAGTGGTTCTTGTGGGAGAACAACTCCATTTGGCTCACTAACTTCACACACCATCAGGCTTCCAAGCAGCTCTCAAGGAAACTCAGTTTTCACACTCTATGCTTAGTGCCCTTTGAGTGCATTATCTAGGAATGAACCTGGTAGAGCATTCCACACAAACGAATGCTCCACATGCGGGTTTCACATGCCACCAACTCCACATTCACAGGCAACTTCAGCGCCACAGCCGTTTTCAGATAGCCCTCAATGCAAAGGCTCTAGACGCAAATATTGGTGTGAGAGCTAATTCAATAAAGGAAACACTGCATGTTGGTGACGGGCATATTGAAGAAGGATCAGCCGAGTGGTTCTTGTGGGAGAACAACTCCATTTGGCTCACTAACTTCACACACCATCAGGCTTCCAAGCAGCTCTCAAGGAAACTCAGTTTTCACACTCTATGCTTAGTGCCCTTTGAGTGCCTAGGACTGAAATGAAGCTTGGTGAGCATCCCACACAAACGAATGCTCCACATGCGGGTTTCACATGCCACCAACTCCACATTCACAGGCAACTTCAGCGCCACAGCCGTTTTCAGATAGCCCTCAATGCAAAGGCTCTAGACGCAAATATTGGTGTGAGAGCTAATTCAATCAAGGAAACACTGCATGTTGCTGAAGGGCATATTGAAGAAGGATCAGCCGAGTGGTTCTTGTGGGAGAACAACTCCATTTGGCTCACTAACTTCACACACCATCAGGCTTCCAAGCAACTCTCAAGGAAACTCAGTTTTCACTCTCTAGGCTTAATGTCCTTTGAGTGCCTAGGACTGAAATGAAGCTTGGTGAGCATCCCACACAAACGAATGCTCCACATGCGGGTTTCACATGCCACCAACTCCACATTCACAGGCAACTTCAGCGCCACAGCCATTTTCAGATAGCCCTCAATGCAAAGGCTCTAGACGCAAATATTGGTGTGAGAGCTAATTCAATCAAGGAAACACTGCATGTTGCTGAAGGGCATATTGAAGAAGGATCAGCCGAGTGGTTCTTGTGGGAGAACAACTCCATTTGGCTCACTAACTTCACACACCATCAGGCTTCCAAGCAGCTCTCAAGGAAACTCAGTTTTCACACTCTATGCTTAGTGCTCTTTGAGTGCATTATCTAGGAGTAAACCTGGTAGAGCATCCCACACAAACGAATGCTCCACAGACGGGTTTCACATGCCACCAACTCCACATTCACAGGCAACTTCAGCGCCACAGCCGTTTTCAGATAGCCCTCAATGCAAAGGCTCTAGACGCAAATATTGGTGTGAGAGCTAATTCAATCAAGGAAACACTGCATGTTGGTGACGGGCATATTGAAGAAGGATCAGCCGAGTGGTTCTTGTGGGAGAACAACTCCATTTGGCTCACTAACTTCACACACCATCAGGCTTCCAAGCAGCTCTCAAGGAAACTCAGTTTTCACACTCTATGCTTAGTGCCCTTTGAGTGCCTAGGACTGAAATGAAGCTTGGTGAGCATCCCACACAAACGAATGCTCCACATGCGGGTTTCACATGCCACCAACTCCACATTCACAGGCAACTTCAGCGCCACAGCCGTTTTCAGATAGCCCTCAATGCAAAGGCTCTAGATGCAAATATTTGTGTGAGAGCTAATTCAATCAAGGAAACACTGCATGTTGCTGAAGGGCATATTGAAGAAGGATCAGCCGAGTGGTTCTTGTGGGAGAACAACTCCATTTGGCTCACTAACTTCACACACCATCAGGCTTCCAATCAGCTCTCAAGGAAACTCAGTTTTCACACTCTATGCTTAGTGCCCTTTCACTGCATTATCTAGGAATGAACGTGGTAGAGCATCCCACACAAACGAATGCTCCACATGCGGGTTTCACATGCCACCAACTCCACATTCACAGGCAACTTCAGCGCCACAGCCGTTTTCAGATAGCCCTCAATGCAAAGGCTCTAGACGCAAATATTGGTGTGAGAGCTAATTCAATCAAGGAAACACTGCATGTTGGTGAAGGGCATATTGAAGAAGGATCAGCCGAGTGGTTCTTGTGGGAGAACAACTCCATTTGGCTCACTAACTTCACACACCATCAGGCTTCCAAGCAGCTCTCAAGGAAACTCAGTTTTCACACTCTATGCTTAGTGCCCTTTGAGTGCCTAGGACTGAAATGAAGCTTGGTGAGCATCCCACACAAACGAATGCTCCACATGCGGGTTTCACATGCCACCAACTCCACATTCACAGGCAACTTCAGCGCCACAGCCGTTTTCAGATAGCCCTCAATGCAAAGGCTCTAGACGCAAATATTGGTGTGAGAGCTAATTCAATAAAGGAAACACTGCATGTTGCTGAAGGGCATATTGAAGAAGGATCAGCCGAGTGGTTCTTGTGGGAGAACAACTCCATTTGGCTCACTAACTTCACACACCATCAGGCTTCCAAGCAGCTCTCAAGGAAACTCAGTTTTCACACTCTATGCTTAGTGCCCTTTGAGTGCCTAGGACTGAAATGAAGCTTGGTGAGCATCCCACACAAACGAATGCTCCACATGCGGGTTTCACATGCCACCAACTCCACATTCACAGGCAACTTCAGCGCCACAGCCGTTTTCAGATAGCCCTCAATGCAAAGGCTCTAGACGCAAATATTGGTGTGAGAGCTAATTCAATCAAGGAAACACTGCATGTTGCTGAAGGGCATATTGAAGAAGGATCAGCCGAGTGGTTCTTGTGGGAGAACAACTCCATTTGGCTCACTAACTTCACACCCCATCAGGCATCCAAGCAGCTCTCAAGGAACCTCAGTTTTCACACTCTATGCTTAGTGCCCTTTGAGTGCCTAGGACTGAAATGAAGCTTGGTGAGCATCCCGCAGAAACGAATGCTCCACATGCGGGTTTCACATGCCACCAACTCCACATTCACAGGCAACTTCAGCGCCACAGCCGTTTTCAGATAGCCCTCAATGCAAAGGCTCTAGACGCAAATATTGGTGTGAGAGCTAATTCAATCAAGGAAACACTGCATGTTGGTGACGGGCATATTGAAGAAGGATCAGCCGAGTGGTTCTTGTGGGAGAACAACTCCATTTGGCTCACTAACTTCACACACCATCAGGCTTCCAAGCAGCTCTCAAGGAAACTCAGTTTTCACACTCTATGCTTAGTGCCCTTTCACTGCATTATCTAGGAATGAACCTGGTAGAGCATCCCACACAAACAAATGCTCCACATGCGGGTTTCACATGCCACCAACTCCACATTCACAGGCAACTTCAGCGCCACAGCCGTTTTCAGATAGCCCTCAATGCAAAGGCTCTAGACGCAAATATTGGTGTGAGAGCTAATTCAATCAAGGAAACACTGCATCTTGCTGAAGGGCATATTGAAGAAGGATCAGCCGAGTGGTTCTTGTGGGAGAACAACTCCATTTGGCTCACTAACTTCACACCCCATCAGGCATCCAAGCAGCTCTCAAGGAACCTCAGTTTTTACACTCTATGCTTAGTGCCCTTTGAGTGCCTAGGACTGAAATGAAGCTTGGTGAGCATCCCGCAGATACGAATGCTCCACATGCGGGTTTCACATGCCACCAACTCCACATTCACAGGCAACTTCAGCGCCACTGCCGTTTTCAGATAGCCCTCAATGCAAAGGCTCTAGACGCAAATATTGGTGTGAGAGCTAATTCAATCAAGGAAACACTGCATGTTGGTGACGGGCATATTGAAGAAGGATCAGCCGAGTGGTTCTTGTGGGAGAACAACTCCATTTGGCTCACTAACTTCACACACCATCAGGCTTCCAAGCAGCTCTCAAGGAAACTCAGTTTTCACACTCTATGCTTAGTGCCCTTTGAGTGCATTATCTAGGAGTAAACCTGGTAGAGCATCCCACACAAACGAATGCTCCACATGCGGGTTTCACATGCCACCAACTCCACATTCACAGGCAACTTCAGCGCCACAGCCGTTTTCAGATAGCCCTCAATGCAAAGGCTCTAGACGCAAATATTGGTGTGAGAGCTAATTCAATCAAGGAAACACTGCATGTTGGTGACGGGCATATTGAAGAAGGATCAGCCGAGTGGTTCTTGTGGGAGAACAACTCATTTGGCTCACTAACTTCACACACCATCAGGCTTCCAAGCAGCTCTCAAGGAAACTCAGTTTTCACACTCTATGCTTAGTGCCCTTTGAGTGCCTAGGACTGAAATGAAGCTTGGTGAGCATCCCACACAAACGAATGCTCCACATGCGGGTTTCACATGCCACCAACTCCACATTCACAGGCAACTTCAGCGCCACAGCCGTTTTCAGATAGCCCTCAATGCAAAGGCTCTAGACGCAAATATTGGTGTGAGAGCTAATTCAATCAAGGAAACACTGCATGTTGCTGAAGGGCATATTGAAGAAGGATCAGCCGAGTGGTTCTTGTGGGAGAACAACTCCATTTGGCTCACTAACTTCACACACCATCAGGCTTCCAAGCAGCTCTCAAGAAAACTCAGTTTTCACACTCTATGCTTAGTGCCCTTTGAGTTCATTATCTAGGAATGAACATGGTAGAGCATCCCACACAAACGAATGCTCCACATGCGGGTTTCACATGCCACCAACTCCACATTCACAGGCAACTTCAGCGCCACAGCCGTTTTCAGATAGCCCTCAATGCAAAGGCTCTAGACGCAAATATTGGTGTGAGAGCTAATTCAATCAAGGAAACACTGCATGTTGGTGACGGGCATATTGAAGAAGGATCAGCCAAGTGGTTCTTGTGGGAGAACAACTCCATTTGGCTCACTAACTTCACACACCATCAGGCTTCCAAGCAGCTCTCAAGGAAACTCAGTTTTCACACTCTATGCTTAGTGCCCTTTGAGTGCCTAGGACTGAAATGAAGCTTGGTCAGTATCCCACCCAAAGGTATGCTCCACATGCGGGTTTCACATGCCACCAACTCCACATTCACAGGCAACTTCAGCGCCACAGCCGTTTTCAGATAGGCCTCAATGCAAAGGCTCTAGACGCAAATATTGGTGTGAGAGCTAATTCAATCAAGGAAACACTGCATGTTGGTGAAGGGCATATTGAAGAAGGATCAGCCGAGTGGTTCTTGTGGGAGAACAACTCCATTTGGCTCACTAACTTCACACACCATAGCTTCCAAGCAGCTCTCAAGGAAACTCAGTTTTCACACTCTATGCTTAGTGCCCTTTCACTGCATTATCTAGGAATGAACCTGGTAGAGCATCCCACACAAACGAATGCTCCACATGCGGGTTTCACATGCCACCAACTCCACATTCACAGGCAACTTCAGCGCCACAGCCGTTTTCAGATAGCCCTCAATGCAAAGGCTCTAGACGCAAATATTGGTGTGAGAGCTAATTCAATCAAGGAAACACTGCATGTTGGTGACGGGCATATTGAAGAAGGATCAGCCAAGTGGTTCTTGTGGGAGAACAACTCCATTTGGCTCACTAACTTCACACACCATCAGGCTTCCAAGCAGCTCTCAAGGAAACTCAGTTTTCACACTCTATGCTTAGTGCCCTTTGAGTGCCTAGGACTGAAATGAAGCTTGGTCAGTATCCCACCCAAAGGTATGCTCCACATGCGGGTTTCACATGCCACCAACTCCACATTCACAGGCAACTTCAGCGCCACAGCCGTTTTCAGATAGGCCTCAATGCAAAGGCTCTAGACGCAAATATTGGTGTGAGAGCTAATTCAATCAAGGAAACACTGCATGTTGGTGAAGGGCATATTGAAGAAGGATCAGCCGAGTGGTTCTTGTGGGAGAACAACTCCATTTGGCTCACTAACTTCACACACCATAGCTTCCAAGCAGCTCTCAAGGAAACTCAGTTTTCACACTCTATGCTTAGTGCCCTTTCACTGCATTATCTAGGAATGAACCTGGTAGAGCATCCCACACAAACGAATGCTCCACATGCGGGTTTCACATGCCACCAACTCCACATTCACAGGCAACTTCAGTGCCACAGCCGTTTTCAGATAGCCCTCAATGCAAAGGCTCTAGACGCAAATATTGGTGTGAGAGATAATTCAATCAAGGAAACACTGCATGTTGGTGAAGGGCATATTGAAGAAGGATCAGCCGAGTGGTTCTTGTGGGAGAACAACTCCATTTGGCTCACTAACTTCACACACCATCAGGCTTCCAAGCAGCTCTCAAGGAAACTCAGTTTTCACACTCTATGCTTAGTGCCCTTTGAGTGCCTAGGACTGAAATGAAGCTTGGTGAGCATCCCACACAAACGAATGCTCCACATGCGGGTTTCACATGCCACCAACTCCACATTCACAGGCAACTTCAGCGCCACAGCCGTTTTCAGATAGCCCTCAATGCAAAGGCTCTAGACGCAAATATTGGTGTGAGAGCTAATTCAATCAAGGAAACACTGCATGTTGCTGAAGGGCATATTGAAGAAGGATCAGCCGAGTGGTTCTTGTGGGAGAACAACTCCATTTGGCTCACTAACTTCACACACCATCAGGCTTCCAAGCAGCTCTCAAGGAAACTCAGTTTTCACACTCTATGCTTAGTGCCCTTTGAGTGCCTAGGACTGAAATGAAGCTTGGTGAGCATCCCGCAGAAACGAATGCTCCACATGCGGGTTTCACATGCCACCAACTCCACATTCACAGGCAACTTCAGCGCCACAGCCGTTTTCAGATAGCCCTCAATGCAAAGGCTCTAGACGCAAATATTGGTGTGAGAGCTAATTCAATCAAGGAAACACTGCATGTTGGTGACGGGCATATTGAAGAAGGATCAGCCGAGTGGTTCTTGTGGGAGAACAACTCCATTTGGCTCACTAACTTCACACACCATCAGGCTTCCAAGCAGCTCTCAAGGAAACTCAGTTTTCACACTCTATGCTTAGTGCCCTTTCACTGCATTATCTAGGAATGAATCTAGTAGAGCATCCCACACAAACGAATGCTCCACATGCGGGTTTCACATGCCACCAACTCCACATTCACAGGCAACTTCAGCGCCACAGCCGTTTTCAGATAGCCCTCAATGCAAAGGCTCTAGACGCAAATATTGGTGTGAGAGCTAATTCAATCAAGGAAACACTGCATGTTGGTGACGGGCATATTGAAGAAAGATCAGCCGAGTGGTTCTTGTGGGAGAACAACTCCATTTGGCTCACTAACTTCACACACCATCAGGCATCCAAGCAGCTCTCAAGGAACCTCAGTTTTCACACTCTATGCTTAGTGCCCTTTGAGTGCCTAGGACTGAAATGAAGCTTGGTGAGCATCCCGCAGATACGAATGCTCCACATGCGGGTTTCACATGCCACCAACTCCACATTCACAGGCAACTTCAGCGCCACAGCCGTTTTCAGATAGCCCTCAATGCAAAGGCTCTAGACGCAAATATTGGTGTGAGAGCTAATTCAATCAAGGAAACACTGCATGTTGGTGACGGGCATATTGAAGAAGGATCAGCCAAGTGGTTCTTGTGGGAGAACAACTCCATTTGGCTCACTAACTTCACACACCATCAGGCTTCCAAGCAGCTCTCAAGGAAACTCAGTTTTCACACTCTAGGCTTAATGTCCTTTGAGTGCCTAGGACTGAAATGAAGCTTGGTGAGCATCCCACACAAACGAATGCTCCACATGCGGGTTTCACATGCCACCAACTCCACATTCACAGGCAACTTCAGCGCCACAGCCGTTTTCAGATAGCCCTCAATGCAAAGGCTCTAGACGCAAATATTGGTGTGAGAGCTAATTCAATCAAGGAAACACTGCATGTTGGTGACGGGCATATTGAAGAAGGATCAGCCGAGTGGTTCTTGTGGGAGAACAACTCCATTTGGCTCACTAACTTCACACACCATCAGGCTTCCAAGCAGCTCTCAAGGAAACTCAGTTTTCACACTCTATGCTTAGTGCCCTTTGAGTGCCTAGGACTGAAATGAAGCTTGGTGAGCATCCCACACAAACGAATGCTCCACATGCGGGTTTCACATGCCACCAACTCCACATTCACAGGCAACTTCAGCGCCACAGCCGTTTTCAGATAGCCCTCAATGCAAAGGCTCTAGACGCAAATATTGGTGTGAGAGCTAATTCAATCAAGGAAACACTGCATGTTGCTGAAGGGCATATTGAAGAAGGATCAGCCGAGTGGTTCTTGTGGGAGAACAACTCCATTTGGCTCACTAACTTCACACACCATCAGGCTTCCAAGCAGCTCTCAAGAAAACTCAGTTTTCACACTCTATGCTTAGTGCCCTTTGAGTTCATTATCTAGGAATGAACATGGTAGAGCATCCCACACAAACGAATGCTCCACATGCGGGTTTCACATGCCACCAACTCCACATTCACAGGCAACTTCAGCGCCACAGCCGTTTTCAGATAGCCCTCAATGCAAAGGCTCTAGACGCAAATATTGGTGTGAGAGCTAATTCAATCAAGGAAACACTGCATGTTGGTGACGGGCATATTGAAGAAGGATCAGCCAAGTGGTTCTTGTGGGAGAACAACTCCATTTGGCTCACTAACTTCACACACCATCAGGCTTCCAAGCAGCTCTCAAGGAAACTCAGTTTTCACACTCTATGCTTAGTGCCCTTTGAGTGCCCAGGACTGAAATGAAGCTTGGTGAGCATCCCACACAAAGGAATGCTCCACATGCGGGTTTCACATGCCACCAACTCCACATTCACAGGCAACTTCAGCGCCACAGCCGTTTTCAGATAGGCCTCAATGCAAAGTCTCTAGACGCAAATATTGGTGTGAGAGCTAATTCAATCAAGGAAACACTGCATGTTGCTGAAGGGCATATTGAAGAAGGATCAGCCGAGTGGTTCTTGTGGGAGAACAACTCCATTTGGCTCACTAACTTCACACACCATAGCTTCCAAGCAGCTCTCAAGGAAACTCAGTTTTCACACTCTATGCTTAGTGCCCTTTCACTGCATTATCTAGGAATGAACCTGGTAGAGCATCCCACACAAACGAATGCTCCACATGCGGGTTTCACATGCCACCAACTCCACATTCACAGGCAACTTCAGCGCCACAGCCATTTTCAGATAGCCCTCAATGCAAAGGCTCTAGACGCAAATATTGGTGTGAGAGATAATTCAATCAAGGAAACACTGCATGTTGGTGAAGGGCATATTGAAGAAGGATCAGCCGAGTGGTTCTTGTGGGAGAACAACTCCATTTGGCTCACTAACTTCACACACCATCAGGCTTCCAAGCAGCTCTCAAGGAAACTCAGTTTTCACACTCTATGCTTAGTGCCCTTTGAGTGCCTAGGACTGAAATGAAGCTTGGTGAGCATCCCACACAAACGAATGCTCCACATGCGGGTTTCACATGCCACCAACTCCACATTCACAGGCAACTTCAGCGCCACAGCCGTTTTCAGATAGCCCTCAATGCAAAGGCTCTAGACGCAAATATTGGTGTGAGAGCTAATTCAATCAAGGAAACACTGCATGTTGCTGAAGGGCATATTGAAGAAGGATCAGCCGAGTGGTTCTTGTGGGAGAACAACTCCATTTGGCTCACTAACTTCACACACCATCAGGCTTCCAAGCAGCTCTCAAGGAAACTCAGTTTTCACACTCTATGCTTAGTGCCCTTTGAGTTCATTATCTAGGAATGAACATGGTAGAGCATCCCACACAAACGAATGCTCCACATGCGGGTTTCACATGCCACCAACTCCACATTCACAGGCAACTTCAGCGCCACAGCCGTTTTCAGATAGCCCTCAATGCAAAGGCTCTAGACGCAAATATTGGTGTGAGAGCTAATTCAATCAAGGAAACACTGCATGTTGGTGAAGGGCATATTGAAGAAGGATCAGCCGAGTGGTTCTTGTGGGAGAACAACTCCATTTGGCTCACTAACTTCACACACCATCAGGCTTCCAAGCAGCTCTCAAGGAAACTCAGTTTTCACACTCTATGCTTAGTGCCCTTTGAGTGCCTAGGACTGAAATGAAGCTTGGTGGAGCATCCCACACAAACGAATGCTCCACATGCGGGTTTCACATGCCACCAACTCCACATTCACAGGCAACTTCAGCACCACAGCCATTTTCAGATAGCCCTCAATGCAAAGGCTCTAGATGCAAATATTGGTGTGAGAGCTAATTCAATCAAGGAAATACTGCATGTTGGTGAAGGGCATATTGAAGAAGGATCAGCCGAGTGGTTCTTGTGGGAGAACAACTCCATTTGGCTCACTAACTTCACACACCATCAGGCTTCCAAGCAGCTCTCAAGGAAACTCAGTTTTTGCACTCTATGCTTAGTGCCCTTTGAGTGCATTATCTAGGAGTAAACCTGGTAGAGCATCCCACACAAACGAATGCTCCACAGACGGGTTTCACATGCCACCAACTCCACATTCACAGGCAACTTCAGCGCCACAGCCGTTTTCAGATAGCCCTCAATGCAAAGGCTCTAGACGCAAATATTGGTGTGAGAGCTAATTCAATCAAGGAAACACTGCATCTTGCTAAAGGGCATATTGAAGAAGGATCAGCCGAGTGGTTCTTGTGGGAGAACAACTCCATTTGGCTCACTAACTTCACACACCATCAGGCTTCCAAGCAGCTCTCAAGGAAACTCAGTTTTCACACTCTATGCTTAGTGCCCTTTGAGTGCCTAGGACTGAAATGAAGCTTGGTGAGCATCCCACACAAACGAATGCTCCACATGCGGGTTTCACATGCCACCAACTCCACATTCACAGGCAACTTCAGCGCCACAGCCGTTTTCAGATAGCCCTCAATGCAAAGTCTCTAGACGCAAATATTGGTGTGAGAGCTAATTCAATCAAGGAAACACTGCATGTTGGTGACGAGCATATTGAAGAAGGATCAGCCGAGTGGTTCTTGTGGGAGAACAACTCCATTTGGCTCACTAACTTCACACACCATCAGGCTTCCAAGCAGCTCTCAAGGAAACTCAGTTTTCACACTCTATGCTTAGTGCCCTTTCACTGCATTATCTAGGAATGAACCTGGTAGAGCATCCCACACAAACGAATGCTCCACATGCGGGTTTCACATGCCACCAACTCCACATTCACAGGCAACTTCAGCGCCACAGCCGTTTTCAGATAGCCCTCAATGCAAAGGCTCTAGACGCAAATATTGGTGTGAGAGCTAATTCAATCAAGGAAACACTGCATGTTGGTGAAGGGCATATTGAAGAAGGATCAGCCGAGTGGTTCTTGTTGGAGAACAACTCCATTTGGCTCACTAACTTCACACACCATCAGGCTTCCAAGCAGCTCTCAAGGAAACTCAGTTTTCACACTCTATGCTTAGTGCCCTTTCACTGCATTATCTAGGAATGAACCTGGTAGAGCATCCCACACAAACGAATGCTCCACATGCGGGTTTCACATGCCACCAACTCCACATTCACAGGCAACTTCAGCGCCACAGCCGTTTTCAGATAGCCCTCAATGCAAAGGCTCTAGACGCAAATATTGGTGTGAGAGCTAATTCAATCAAGGAAACACTGCATGTTGGTGACGGGCATATTGAAGAAGGATCAGCCGAGTGGTTCTTGTGGGAGAACAACTCCATTTGGCTCACTAACTTCACACACCATCAGGCTTCCAAGCAGCTCTCAAGGAAACTCAGTTTTCACACTCTATGCTTAGTGCCCTTTGAGTGCCTAGGACTGAAATGAAGCTTGGTGAGCATCCCACACAGAAGAATGCTGCACATGCGGGTTTCACATGCCACCAACTCCACATTCACAGGCAACTTCAGCGCCACAGCCGTTTTCAGATAGCCCTCAATGCAAAGGCTCTAGACGCAAATATTGGTGTGAGAGCTAATTCAATCAAGGAAACACTGCATGTTGCTGAAGGGCATATTGAAGAAGGATCAGCCGAGTGGTTCTTGTGGGAGAACAACTCCATTTGGGTCACTAACTTCACACACCATCAGGCTTCCAAGCAGCTCTCAAGGAAACTCAGTTTTCACACTCTATGCTTAGTGCCCTTTCACTGCATTATCTAGGAATGAACCTGGTAGAGCATCCCACACAAACGAATGCTCCACATGCGGGTTTCACATGCCACCAACTCCACATTCACAGGCAACTTCAGCGCCACAGCCGTTTTCAGATAGCCCTCAATGCAAAGGCTCTAGACGCAAATATTGGTGTGAGAGCTAATTCAATCAAGGAAACACTGCATGTTGGTGAAGGGCATATTGAAGAAGGATCAGCCGAGTGGTTCTTGTGGGAGAACAACTCCATTTGGCTCACTAACTTCACACACCATCAGGCTTCCAAGCAGCTCTCAAGGAAACTCAGTTTTCACACTCTATGCTTAGTGCCCTTTGAGTGCCTAGGACTGAAATGAAGCTTGGTGAGCATCCCACACAAACGAATGCTCCACATGCGGGTTTCACATGCCACCAACTCCACATTCACAGGCAAATTCAGCGCCACAGCCGTTTTCAGATAGCCCTCAATGCAAAGGCTCTAGACGCAAATATTGGTGTGAGAGCTAATTCAATCAAGGAAACACTGCATCTTGCTGAAGGGCATATTGAAGAAGGATCAGCCGAGTGGTTCTTGTGGGAGAACAACTCCATTTGGCTCACTAACTTCACACACCATCAGGCTTCCAATCAGCTCTCAAGGAAACTCAGTTTTCACACTCTATGCTTAGTGCCCTTTCACTGCATTATCTAGGAATGAACCTGGTAGAGCATCCCACACAAACGAATGCTCCACA